>NC_133758.1:52419848-52722878 GCF_036562045.2 Rhinolophus sinicus
CAAGTAGTGTCAGCCTTAGGGCTGCTCAGCAAGAGGTACGGGGCATGCTGAAGCCAAATGCTACTTGTTTGGGTTTTGTGAACCTCTGAGAGATTTTAGAAAAGTCCACAGCATGAACCAGCATAGGTCATTTGTATGGAAAAGCCCCAGGAAGAGGTTTGGGTGTGCCTACAAGTTGGATGGGGTGGGGTTTCAGGGAATCATGAGGGAAGGGCTAATAAATGCTATCAGGCAGGTTGATGGATATGGCAGCTACCTAAGGCTCCATGCGGGACGGGGAGGGATCAAGAAAAATCATTTCTGTCAACTACTCTGTTCAGAAGAAAGCTGCCCCTCCAGCTCTCACCCTGTAGCTAGATAATTCAGTTGCTCCCCATTTGTCCCTGGCACCTTTCAAGCTGCTGCCCCAGAGGTGGAGCTCAGAGTGAGTGAGTCTGTCAGCAAGTAAGTCAGTGCATGGACTCTTTAAAAGGAGCACCTAGGACTCAAGCAGCTCTCCATCTCACTCAGCCACAGTCCCCACTGGTTTTCACAGCCAGAAGTTATGGGTATTTCTCTTCTGGGGAGCCAGTTGTAACACTGGGATCCCCTCACTCCTCAGGTGGGAACCTCCACAGCCAATATATCCGTCCTGATTTTTAACTGCCACACGCAGTTATGGGACCAGCCCATTCCACATCTCTGCCTCTCCTACCAGTCTCGACATGGCTTCTTCTGTATGTCCTTAGTTACAGGACTTCTGTTCAGCTAGACCAGGTGATTCTCAATGATGGTTTTTTTGTAGTTTAGTTGTAATTTTGATGTGGTTGTGAGAGGGGATAAGCATAGCATTTAACTACTCCACCATCTGCCTTAAATCTCAGTTTTTGTCTTTTAAGAAATGGGCATAAAAATAATAGTACCTATGTTCTATGGTTATTATAAAAATTAGATAAGAAATACAAAGCACTAAGCAAAGTGTCTTGAACAAAGTAATTGACCATAAATGATAGCTATTTCTAAGTCATGTAAAAAGCACCTACAATTATTTTGCCTAAAACCAAAATTCTTGTTTGAACTCCAAGTTTACAAAGAAAATATGTGAAAGACTATGCTTACATTATTAGTAAAGTTCAAAATAAAGGCTTGAATAACTAACAGGACAACTTATTTAACAAATTTATTTAATAAGCACCTCTTTATAGTTCTTGCTACATGCTAGAAATTGTTTTGTAAAAATATTAACTCATTTAACATTCATGACAAACCAACGGGGAAAATATTATTATTAAAATTATCCCCACTATATGTATATGTGTGTGTATTTATATATAAATATTTATAAATACATATATACATATGTATGTGTGTGTGTGTATATATATATATATATATATATATATATATATATATATATATTTTTTTTTTTTTTTTTTTTTTTTTTTTTTTAACTTAGGTTTGCTTAGGGAGCATGTTTTGTTTTATAGGAAGAATACCAAGAAATAGAATTAAATAGTACTAAAATTTCCTAGGGCCAGGACTGATTTTCTGTATCAGTAACACAATGACAATGATGGTGGTGACTTTTAAGGGAGGATGATAGAAGAGTTATTTATTGGAGTGGATTTTACTAAACTACTAGATGCCATATAAACTGAAAATCAGCAGGCACAGAAAAATATTATTACTTATTGTCTCTCACATATAACAGCTCATCAAATTAAAAAAATCACACTGTGTATGCTTGACACACACACACAGACACACACACACACACACACACACACACACACACACACCAGAAGGAAAGTAGAAGTAACATTTCTAAATTGCCTCCTGATCACCAGGCATAGGCAGACCTTATGTGCATCATCTCATCAGTATTCACCACAGCACTCTGGAGCAGATATAGCAGCCCCATGTATAGACTAGTCCCCTCCAAATTAAGAAACACTACCCAAAGACTCAACAAAAGGGGTAAACTTGGTCCCCAAGAACTATATTGAATATGAACTGAAATTTCTAATTTCTTTAAAGTGAAAGCTATTTACTAGTTTAACCATGTTTAGTTTAACCATCAGGAATAGAACTATTTTTGAATAGTTTTCGAAATGAACAAATTTAAAACCATCATTTTTCTCAAGGAAAACTAAATATTTGCCAACATCACAATTAAGGAACCACATATACCATAGCCTCTTTTGTTTCTTGCTGAACTGGATATTTAATAACTGGAGGACATATACCACATGGTGAGGCAGGGGGACTGCATTAAATTCGACAGTGAACTTTCTGGGAAATTATTTTCATGTACATCTTGCAGCCAGTGGCCACATCTGGGGCTGGAAGTTCAAGAAAAACCTAAACAACTTATACATTATTTTGATACACAAGGAGACAAAATGCAAGAGTTTTAGGAGACAGAGACAGAAAACCATCTCAGACAGGATTCCTTGAAAGCCCACTGTGTGATTAGCAGAGTTAGAATCTAAGAATGCTGAGACCCCAAACCAGACCTAGTGGGGAGATACATATATAAACAGATTGTTATGGTCTACTGCAACAAACATTAGGAAGCAAGTTTGCACAGGGCAATTACCCAGAAGATAATTCTTGTTCCTCACAGAAGGAAACACGGAAGGTTCCAGAATGAGGTGCTAATGCTAAGCTTTGAGGGAAGAGTAGGAGTAAGTGAGATGAGAAAGCAGAGGAAGGACATTTCCAGTGGAGGAAACAGGACAAGGGGTAGAGTAGCTTACTGTGCTCATGGAACTACCTGTGTGATGTTAGATGAAGCTTCAATTTTTAGACATAGGCAAGTGAGCTTAAATAAGAAAAATGTTGTGTGTGTGTTAACATGATGATGACAACAACAAAATCAGTTCCCTACAATAAGCACCGCTCTTTGCCAAGCACTGGATATGCATTCTTCTATTTAATACAACGCAGTGCTCTGAGACAGGCACTATTTTCATCCCTATTTTGTAGATGAAGGGACACAAGCACAGATTGTTAGGTAATGTTGTGCCCAGGTGCTCTGTCTAGAAAGTAGCAGGGCCAAGAGTCAACCCTGAGATGTGGAACTCCAGAGAATGGGCTTGCAAGCATTAGCATAATCCTCTTGATAACACCTTATGAGAGAGTGGACCCTACTTTATCTTTGATGGCAGGGACAGCACTTTGTCTGAAAGGTCCTGACCTGTTGTGACATGTGTGCAAGTGAGCTGCTCTTGTAGACATGAAAACTCTTGAATGAGTCTGTTCTGTTAGGTAAACCAGGGGCATTCTAGGTTGCCACAGAGAAGAGGGCAGATTTTCCATGCAGACTCTTGCTGGGACATGTCCTCAATGCGCAAACGGTGAGAAATCACAATATTTAATCATGGCTGAAACTCTGGTTGAGAAGTCTAGATCTCTGGGTTAGATAGACGGCCTTTGCAAAGGCTTGCCAGCCTGGTAGGAAGCAGTAGTTGCTTTTGTACACAGTGCCAGGTGTCATGGTTGGGTAGGACATCCCATTTCCCAGGGATCCTGGGTCCACAATATTACCCACTTACAGCCTCAAGGTTGTACCAAGTTGTCCAAATGGGCTCAGGGGTTCAAATATTCATATTCTATTGATTTTCCATTTATCTGTGGAAAGTCAATTAATTTCTCTTTTAGCTCCTATATTTCACCTTTCAGATGAGCATGATGAACTCTCTCTGAAACCTTCAAAACAAGTCACTTAATCATTAAGAATCTTTTCAGAATGAAACCAAAAATTTGGTTATCATTATATCATCTACCTACTCTACAAATTAAACAACTCTATAGATTAACTGCCAGTGCCATCTTAAAAAAAACAAAAAGTAAAGGGAAAGCGTTTACTTGTTTGGGTTAACGTACATTCCTTAGCATTAAAATGACCTGCTTTACATTTATTTTTCCCCACACACTGGACTGCTTTCATATGAAGTTCTTGCCAACTGGTCTCCATTAAAAACAATTTAGTCTTTCTGAACTGTTTCCGTTACTAAATCTCAGTTCACGCTAATGCAGGACAAGGCACACCACAGCAATCCTGGGCTAAAATGCAAAAGTGTATTCATTTAAATAACCTGGATTATATAACCCTTTTCAAAGCAAACTGCAGCAGGCCTATCATAAGAACTGAGTGCATTGTTTCATGTTCTAAAGGACCCACTGGCTTCTTCAAACTAAAAGAAAAAGACACACAGCATTGAGACCTTTGTTACTTTTTACATATTATTGATATTTTTATGACTAGTATAAAAATAGTATAAATATAATAAATGATATTGTACTCTTAATATTTGTTTTTTTAAGATTTTTCTCACTTGTCATGGAATAGTTAATGGGTGGTACTGGAGTTCTAGGCTTTGCTTTTGCTTTTTGACAATGCTTTAACACTGAAATAAACAAAGTTTTCCTTTACTAAACATAACACATTTGTTTATCCTCATGATTTATTGAAATAGACATAAAAAGGGTAATATACGACAAATTGTTGTGCATTTATTTAACAGAGAATCCTACTTTCATAGAGAATGGTCCAAGAATCTCATCTCTCCAATTTCTTCCTACCCCTTCATTTTGTAACTTCACAATTTAAGGTGAAAAAAACAGCAAAACAATAAATTGGATTTGAGTAAACAAGTGTAATCCCAGCAGTAACTCCTGTTAATGCTTTAAAGAATGTTTAGGAGTTTGAATACAAACCAGGTGAGATTAGAAGACATAATTTAAAGAATTATTTAGTTACATTCTCATCTCAAAGCTTAACGTACACAAAATGTTCATTAATAGGGCTGAGAAATATATTTATGAGTTCCAAGCATCAACATCATGATTAAAAAAACAATAGGCATTTCAGTGTCCTGCCATACCTTTCACCACAGCCTAATCAGAATTTTTAATCTATGTAACTCAAGACTGCAAAACAAAGAACCCACCTTTTAGAAAGTTTTTAAATGAGTTTACCTCAGAATTACTTTGGTACTGTCTTCATAAGGAAACAGTCAGTGGTGTACAGCCAAACTATTAAAATTGGTTTGTAATCTATGTCACTAAAAAGTAGAAGTTTATAGCATTCAAATGCATTTTAAGCCTTTAAGGTGTCTCACATTCATGATGATGCAGAATAAATCAGGTCCCTTTGTCCCCATCCTCTAGCCAGTGCACCTTCTTTACATTTAATGCAAAAGTCCACAAGACACAAGTTGTCTAAGACTTCACAAACATGGCCAGCCTTTCAGGTAGGAAAACAAGGGAAGATATACACATGTATAGTTGGAGGACTCTGAATACTAGCCACTACCTTTAACTCTTGCTTCATATCTTTCAAAATTTAAGGTGTTTGCTGTCTACAGAGATTCCCTATGAAAATACAAAATGGAAGGCACTCTGAATAAGCCAAATATTGTTTAGTTCACCATTTTTCTTAAGGATACCTGCCAAAATAATAGTTGTAATAGGGCTCTACTCTATTAAACAAACTGTGTTGAATAATACTTTATTGGTCTTACATTCAGTTATGTGGATTCGTTTTGAAACTTTATTTTGCCGTATCAACTTCAGAACATTGGTCACTGATTTTTTATGTGGCTATAATATACTATAGCATTTCAGATTTAGGAAGAATAGTCCTAGTTTCAGACAGTGTCTTAAAGTTCGCATAACAATCAAATAATGAGCACTGGATTTTGTTTTGGAAAACATGGGCATGTGACTGCTATGTGTGAAAATGGATGGGAATCATTAATTTTCCTCTCAGTATCTCTCCCCTGCTCCACCTCCATGTTCATCTTGTTCTCCTGTGCATCCCATATACTTGCAGGTCCCTGCTCACCTTCTCCTTACCCTTCCCTGGCTAAATGTATTGGAAAGATTTCACCACAAGTCAGGATAGAGCTGGAAGCAAGGTGGAAGGAATGGCACCTCTTGGGGCCATTGGGTCAAAAGAGATCATCTAGAGAACAATAAACCCTAGATCTGTGCCACACCTGAAATTTGGGATTTCAATGTATAACACCTGCATGGTGAGGGAATCACAAACAGGTAAGATATAATGTTGGCCCAGGGTCACTGAAATCCTGAGATCCTGCAGCAGAAGCAAGCACAGAATAGCTTTGTAGAGGCTCTTTCACAACCGAGAGAACAGGGAGTTGTGTCTTGCTCATCATGAGTGTTACTTGAATTCAGAAGTAATCGGGTGCTCATCTCAGCATTACTCAAGAGAGCTAAAATGAAGAACAATATGAATCTACATGGTCAAAACTCAGGGATTGACCAAATTATAATATAGCTACACAATCAAACACTTTACAACCTATGAAAATCACATTAGAAGAATATTTCATAACTTGGGAGAATGCAGAACTTGAATAAAGCAACTTATAAAACAGTATATGCATTATGATTCAAAGTTTGTTTAAAAAAAGTGCATATACTGTGTTTCCCCGAAAATAAGACCGGGTCTTATATTAAGGTATGCTTCAAAAGACACATTAAGGCTTATGTTCAGGGGATGTCATCCTAAAAAAATCATGCTAGGGCTTATTTTCGGTGAAACACGGCATGTGTAAGAAAAATGCTGGAAGAATATAGACCAAAAATAAACAGTATTTATTTCTGGGAGATATGATTACATTTTTTTACATTGTTTTTCTTTATTCTTTGTTACATTTTCCCAAATAATTACCAACAAACATGTCTCATACTAATGATAAACAAATCAATTCAAGTTTTCTAAAAATAATGATAATTCTTACCAGAGAGCCTATTTGAAAGTTTATGAGAAGATAAAAACTGTTGGGATTATTTTAAGAGGACAGCTACATCCAAAGCTGGAGTAGCCATAGCTGGAGTAGCTGTGGCTATGAAATGTGTGATAAATGCCAACACAAGATAATTTTTTTTGCTAGTTTGTACTTTTTCCTCCAACTCAGAATTTGAAGTTAATAACAATGCATTGAAATTATGCTTTATGAAAAAGCTACTGTTTTATGTAAAATTTCAAGCTTTCTAGGACTAAAGTGCAATATTCTATCAGCACCAAGCTAATGGGGGGGAAGAATCTCCAACAAGACAGTGTATGTGTATTTGTATATTGCAGTGTAGTCCAAACTGTCTACACCTTGATAAGCAACATAACTTCTAATGATTTACTCTATGAGATTATAGTAATGGATCTTTTAAACTGTTTAAAGTGATTATCTACAAAATGTCTACAACAAGTTATATTATAATTTTAAGTTTGAGACAATTCAAATGAAAAATAAATATAAGTTGTTACATTATTAGAACTGAAATTATCTACACCATAGGTTGGCAAGCCAGGTTTACCATGTTTGGGTACAGATTGTGAGCTCATAATAGTTTTTACATTTTTAAGTGGTTTGGAAAAAAAATCAAAAGAAAAATAATATTTCATGAAATGTGAAAATAATATGAAATCAAAATTTTGTTGTCCTTAAAGAAAGTTTTACTGGAGAACAGCCACACTCATATTTTCAAATCTTGCCCACGGCTGCTTTTGTACTATGATGGCTTCTTGAAATAATTGTGACAGAGACCGTAGGCATGAAAAGTATTAAAATATTCACTAACTGATCTTTTACATAAAACGTGTTTTCAAGGCAATTTTAAATATTCTTTATTTTTCCTATTATCTGTCTCTAGATGGCAGAAAGATGTTCAAACCAGGGTTGGGGTGGGAGGGCACTACTGCCCTATAAAAGATATTTACATTTCTAATTTATCCCCTAAAAGTCAGCCTTCCAACAGTATGAAACATTTATTTATATATGTGTTCTATTAATAAACCAAACATTAAATATCTAAAAGTAGTTAAAGGATTCATTTAATCTAGAACTAAGATCTATATAGAAATTTAGTATTTATTCACTCCTGCCTAAAATAAATATTATGTAAATCTACACCATTAAAGAGGCTCTCTATTGAGTACACATGACACATAAAATTATAATATATTTAAAGTGTATAACTTCATGATTTAAGTATACATTTTGAAATAATTACCTCAATCAAGTTAATTAACATTAATCACCCCCTCACATAACCCTTTTGTGAGTGTGTGAGAGATAGAATGTTTAAGATTTACCCTCTTAGCAAATTTCAACTATTATTAACTATAGTGACGCTGCTGTACATTAGATCCTCTGAACTTACTCATCTTTTAAGTAAGTTCGTACCCTTTTACCAACCTCTCCCTATTTTCCCTACCCCACTGCCTTGGCAATCACCATTATATGAGGTCTGGCAATTAAGTTCACGAACTTATTGCAATGATGTTGCTAACCTTTTTTGACTTCAGAGGGATTATTCATTATGAATTTGTATCAACTGGACAAACAGTTAACCAAGTTTACTATTTGGAAAAGGCTGCATGAAAAAATTAGACGGCCTGAACTTTTTGCCAACAATTCATGGCTCTTGCATAGCAACAATGCACCAGCTCACACAGCACTGTCTGCGAGGGCGGTTTTAGCCAGTAAACAAACAACTGTATTGAAACACCCTCCCTACTCACCTGACCTGGCCCCCAATGATTTCTTTCTTTGCCTGAAGACAAAAGGAAATACTGAAAGGAAGACATTTTGATGACATTTGGGACATCAAGGATAATACGACAACAGCTCTGATGGCCATTCCAGAAAAAGAGTTCCAAAATTGCTTTGAAGGATTGGGTGCTGGCACTGGTGCATAGCTTCCCAAGGGAAGTACTTCAAAGGTGACCATACTGATATTCAGCAATGAGGTGTTTAGCACTTTTTCTAGGATAAGTTCACTAACTTAATTGTCAGATCTTGTACTCTCTGTTCCTATGAGTTTTACCTTTTCTGTTTAGATTCCATATATGTGATATCATGCAGTATTTGTCTTTCTCTGTTTGACTTATATCACTTAGCACAAAGCCTTCAAGGTCCACCCATGTTGTCATAGATGGCAGGATTTCATTTTTTTTTATGGCTGAATAATATTCCATTATATGTATGTATACCAAATTTGCTTTATCCATCCATCCATTGACGGACACTTAGGTTGTCTACGTCTTAGCTCCTTAGTTTTTACATGTCTATGTAACATTCTTCTCTTTTTAGACTGAATTATACTTTTTAATTCTCCAGGTTAAATCATTTTGATTTGGAATTAGGTAGGTGGAGTGTGTGTGTGAGTGTGTGTGTGTGTGGTGTGTGGTGTGTGAGTGTGTGTGTGTGTGGTGTGTGGTGTGTGAGTGTGTGTGTGTTGGGTACTAACTTATTTTAACTGAGTATAAGTGGTTTTGAGGCAGGATAGGTAGCCTAGGAAATTGACAACCCCTTCCAAGGTACAATGGGAGTGCCTCATTCGTTACACAAGTAGCAAGTGACCATATCCAGCACCTACATCTATAGAAAAGCAAGAACCAGTTCATCCAGCAAGGCTAATCTCTATGACCCATATCTGACCTTTAACTAATTTTAATGTCATTTGCATTATGGTTACTACAACTCCAATCAGGCATCTGATGCCATGACAGTTCCGGATGAACCAAATAAGGAAGCAAAAGGGGGAAATGGAGGGTCCCACCAAATGAAGGTCTCCTGGGGAGGAGATGAATGAACCACGACCCAAAGGACATCACCAATTTTCTCCCCGGGGAGGGATACATTCCCCTAATTGGAACTTCTCAGCATGACTCATTCTCTGAGTTTGCCCACACTCTCTTCTCAAGTGTGTGCTTTCATTTTCAATAAATCACTTTCATGCTCCTGCATCTGTCTCACTCTTGAATTCTTGCTTGCATGGAGACAAGAACCTGGTCACCACTGCTCAGGGTTGAGTCCTCTCTTGAACATCCCGGTGAGCCTCTGGTGACAGTTTTCGGAATTGACTCTTTTTATTTTATCTTATCTGATCTTATTTTATTTTAACATTGCATAAATACAGCCACAAATGAGCTCTTATTATGACCAAATTTTACAATTTTTACAAATTTATTGATTATTTATGAATCAATAAGAGTAAGGTGAGTGGGCTCACACACACATTGTTTCTTCATATTAACTATCACATAAAGACTATATTAGTATCTCTTGAAAGAAGGATGCAAACCTATATTGTCAGCATGATATTATTCAAGTATTTGAAAATATAGATTCCTCATTTCTCAATAAGAAGACCTAAATCACCAATACCACTTCCCAGAGACATCAGAGAGAAGAATTCTGGCACAGTTTGCACCTCACCTTACATTCCCTCCTGATATATATATCAAGATATATATATATATATATATACACACATATATATGTTATTTCATATATATGTGTATATATAAAGTTATATATATATATATATTTCATATATATATAAAACTTTTAATTATGAACTTTTTCATGGAAAAAGAAAAGTTAAAAAAGGGCAATAAATAACCCAATGCCAATCACCTAGTTTAAATAATTTTATCTCTCTCGCGCTGTCTCTCTCTCTCTACTCTCATGTTTGTTGCTAAACCAGTAGAAAGTTGCAGATATCATGACATTTTATCCCTAAATAATTTACCATGTATCTCCTAAAATAATGACATTTTCCTGTAAATCCACAATACAATCATGCACCTAAGAATTAACAAAAATTCTATACTATCAGCTAATAACCAATGAATATTTAAATTTCCCCATTTAACTTAAAAAGTCTTTTAAGAGATTCGTCACTGAACCAGGATATGATCTACAGTCATATTCGTGCTAATTTTAGAGAAGACCAGATCATTTGCCTTGTAGAATCCACATTCTGGATTTTTCTGTTTTCCTATGAAATCATTTGTTACTTTTCTATCCTTTATATTTCCTATAAACTAGAGGCTAGGTCTAAAGGCTTAGCATTATGATGTTGTGTACTTCACTTTGCAGCACATCCAGAAGTGTGAAATATTGAGCTATCTCAATTTTGGTTATGTCAGTTTTGATAACTGGTTAAGGTGTTGACCCCCATTTTAAAAGTTTGATTTTCCTTTGCAACTGGCAAGTAATCAGTGAAGTTATACTTTGTCATTACTGCAAACATCCTCCACTCCAACAACCTTTTTAAGTAATGGTTTTAGTTTGTGACTAGAAACAAGTATTTCGTTAAGAATTAATAAATGGTAATTTTCTAGTTCTATTATTCCTTTCCCTTTCATTAGCTGGAATTATCCTGTAAAGAAGAGATTTCCCTCATTAACTGAAAATAGCCTAAAGTTCCTTCTAAAAAGTCAAAGTAAATGCTGGATTCTTTATATCTTTAATTCACATTTTCACAGTACAGAGTTTATTTAATAGTCATTTCAGAGTAATGAGTTCGTGTAAATCTAATTTGAAGCAATTAGATTTCTTTTTCTCATCATGGACTCATGTATTTTTTTTTTTTTTTTAATTTTTAGAATCAATTAGTTATTTATTAGTATTTTTTGATGCTTAATTTGTCCTCTGTTTGGCCCATGAGAGCTCCTTCTAGCTGGATGCTTGAACACATCATTATCTTTTGATGTCAAGTGTTCTTCCTGGATCTCGGTCCACAGCTGAGACCATGTGTTGTTCCACTTGCTACAAACAACAGCTTCCCCTCTTTCCTGTCCCAGTGGCATCTCCATCTGAAGAGATCTTCTACTTCCTTCTAGACTGTGCCATTCAATAAATTTAAAGTGCTGGACTCCCACCCCACCAACTTTTTGCTTAACACATCAAGAAGGAAGAACCCCTGCAAACTCAAACAAGATCATAAAGGAGGTCACCTCCTCTTGAAATGTCTTAAGATTTCTCTTACCTTGCATAGTAGTCATTGGGTGGAACTGCTTCTTGAAAGAATTGGAACTGGTATAAGTAGAGTCCAATCAAGTGTCCTGCGGTGAAAATAGCCAGCAGAACACAGAGACAGCTGAACAGCAAAGGATCAAATGTCCGGCACCAGGACCACCAGGTGCACAGACCCAAAAATACAAAGAAGTAGACAGAGGAGGTCAAAGACGGCAACATCATACCTAAGGAAGAAGGAATGCAATCATGAAAAATTACATAGAAATAGAAAATGATTTACCACTCAGTAATCGCAAGTACTGGAGATTAAGTAGATATCCTTCATGTGCTTTTAGGTATTGATCAAGTTTTTAAAATATTAATCACGTTTTATTTACAAAATCAAAATTAATGCTATTTTTATTATGAAAAAAGTCACACATGAAGTCATATTTGTAAATATGGGGAAATACCAGATGATGAAAAAATTCTACCTGTGGTGTTTGAGCCAAATAAATATCTACTTTTCATACCAGTAGAATTTGGCATATTTACTTGCATATTTCCATCTTCTATTTCTCCCTAAAAGTTTTCAGGAATACTTATATGTCCATTTCAACTTTCCCCAGTACTATTTTTAAAATAATGATTTTTTTGTTTGTTTTTGGTTAACTAAGATTCATAATAATATTATGTCCCATGGCAGTTAAAGTCTCACCAAAACTTTGTTCTACCTGACAAAATTTGATTTGCCCTATCACCAAAAGGGGAAACGTAAAATGAAGTAATTCCTCTACAGGCATTTAAAAAACTTTTTTGGGGGGCATTTTGAAATGACTTCTCATTAAAATACTGGATTACATTTCTTGAGAAATTCTATTCTCCTTTCCACTTTTTAATTTTCCTATTGAAAAACAATTAAGTTGTTTCATTTTGTAAAATTTCAACTAAGCAGTATGAAATAAACTTCACAGTAGCTCTGAAACAATGGTGAACAGGGAAATGGAAGGAGAAAAATGATTACGATAACAGTATATGGAACAAGCAGTCTGTAGCCAAAATTTAAAGGAAGTGAGTGTCTGTGCTGGAAGATTACAATCTAACTTAGGAAGAAAAATAGTAAATCCTGGAGAGTTAAATTACGACCACTAATGAATCAATGTAAACAGACATGGTTCCGGAATGCACATGTGCAGCTCTGGATGGGTACACTAAAATTGTTCATTGTAGCAGGTCACCATTCATAAACTCTGAGGGAGAATAGTTATTTTACTGACCTACACATAGAAAATGACATCACTTAACAGATATGGAAAAAGATTGCTTTACAGAGGTTAACAAGAACCATCTAAAAACATAAAAAATAGAACTGCACCGGAAAAATTATTTTTGTGTGTGGTTTGTACATGAGGCCACTTTTACAAAAGCTTCAGTTATTATTTTGGTATCATGGAATAGAATTGCTCCCTTCTTTATTTTCTCTTTGACCATTTTTTTCATTCTTCGCCAAAGTACCACTGTGCTCCACCCAGTATTGGAAACTCTTACCTGATGAACCAAGTAAAATCGTCACAACAACTTTTCCAGCAGTGGTTATCATGTTGCCAATAAACTCCTTAAGCTTAGAAGCTACAAAGGCAAGCCTGCGGAAGATTTTTAATTTTGTGCTTTCTTCCATCTCGCCTTCAACACCATCTCCTCCATCTAAATCCTCTTCATAGATCAGTGCCTCTTCTGAATCTATTTTTCCTCCTCCAGCCTAAATAAATAAATAAATAAATAACAAAAGAAAAAACAGAAAACACAGCAGTCCAGAACTCTGATTATATGCTTTGTAATTTATGGGTCAGTCAATGAGGTGATTTCACAAATCAGGAAAAAAAAAATGCAAACAACCACTTAAGTTCCCCAGGTCTCTGATAGTCTCTGTAGAAGCACAAGGAACTCTGATCTTTCTAGAATAAGTAAATAGGAAACATCATTAATCTTAGGGTCCCTAAGAGTATGTCATTTTACCTACATGAGCACATTTTTTAGAGGCAGAACAAGAAACTGTCTGAAACATCTATTAATAATCTAAGTTTTCATCAACCTGGGTTTGGTTCCTCAAATTTACTGAGTTTGCCAGAAAGCTGACTGGAGGTCTGACTTTAACTGAAAGGGTAGGTCAAATCAGTGCTTAGGAAATCCTTCTTCCTGAAGTTTATCTTTGTTCACTATTTTAGTATTTCCTGACCGCGGGAGGATGAGTGGTCTTGGGCTACTTGGCTAAATATGCAGTCACTTCCTATCTTATCCTTTTAGAGAATAATGTACTTGTTTAATCCTAGACAGTTCAGCACCTCAGTACAATTGTTAGAGATTTATGGAAGAAACACATGTACAGAACATACACATATTTTCATGTATTATTTTAAACTGAGTATACTAGGGTGCTTTTGTTTGTTTTGTTTTTAAATAATACATAGGAATTTTTTTTTGACTAATTAGAATCTTTCTCTAGAAGGGTTAGGATATTTTTAAAGGAATTATAAATATAAACCATCACCTTAAGACAAAAGGAGGCTGTTTCAGATGCATGAAACTTTGTTTGCTTTTGCCCCTAGGCTGACAGACTTCCTGTCTTTTAGCCAGATTGGAAAAATTGCAGCTGGCGGCAGAGCCAGCAGGGTCTTCAGGCCCAGTTCAGACATCTATTTAAGGCTTAAAGAGTAGAGCCTGGCCTCTCTATTTATCCATTTGAAAGGGTCTTTTCTGGTAGACGTTGTTCAGATACTTATATAATATTCACTGACGATATCTGAACCTCTAACAAAGCACAGGTTCGCCGGAGGAAGGCAGGCATAGGAAGGATGGTACAAAGTTCAAGTAAGTGCAGAGTGGCCTTGAGGACTCAGATCTTGTTTGCCTAGAAGGGTACAATCACTACTGACTTAAGTTGGCTGTTGAAGAAGCCAAGACTACAGGATGCACACCTACACACCTACACACACACACACACACACACACACACACACACACACAGAGATTTAATCCTGGGCTTATTCAAGTTTATGTGCCCATATTTGGTTCTACTGTATTCCATCATGACACATTTGTATTTTTTCCTGAAGGAAAAGAAATATCTCATATTTCTTCATTAAGATTTTTCTATCTGTTCAAGGCCTGGTGTATGTTAGCATCTCTAGTAAGAGATATAGCAATAAACATGTAAACAGGTGAAAAAAAAATTAGCAAGCTGAATATCTCACAGTGATAAATGCTATTCAGAGAATTAAAATAGAGTAATGTGATTGTGAGTGGCAGGGTACGTATTTTAGATTCTGAGGTCAGGGAGAGCCTCCCTCAGGAGGTAACATTTAAGCTAAGATCTGAATGTCACAAAGTCACCCACCCATGTGGAAAATCTTAGGCAGGAGTATTCCAGGCAGAAAGAAGAGCTGGTCAAGGCTTCCTGGTGGGTCCAGAAAGAAGGTATGTGTTCCAAGACCTACTTCTTTTTCCACCTCTGGCTGGTATTTCAGCCCACCTACCCAAAGCCCACCTGTGGAGAAGACACTCAAAACCTGCTCCCTCCTTTGGCTGTGGATAAGCTGCATATGCTGGGACACTGGGGAGAAGGATGGCCCCATCCATCCTCCCCTCTACCCTGCAGGACCTCGTGTTCCCTTTCTCTCAAATCACCCCATGAACAAACATGCTTCACCATCTCACTTTAGAAGAACACACACCTTCCAACCCACATTTGCCTCACAAAGCAAAACTCTTTAAGAGTTGGCTAGCTGCATGGTGTCACTTTCCCCACAATTAATTTCTCTGGAACCCACTGTGATGCGACTTTGATTGCCAACCTCGCAACCCACTGAGGGGTACAATGATGTGCTTCACACGGCAATCCCCAGGGAGACCGCAGCCAGGAGGTCGTTGCTGTGTCACCTCAAGGAGAGGTGAGTAGCGGAGCGGAAGAGAGTTGCGTGTCGTTTCAGTATGTTTTGGAGGTCGAGTCAGCAAGGCTAGCTGGTGTATTTGACGTGGAGGTAGGAGGACTAGAGGAGAATCGAAAACAGTTTCTATATTTTTGTCTTTCTTATAAGATGAGGACAACCTGAAGTGGAGCAGGTTGGAGGAATTCAATTCTGAGATTCTTTTCAGGCATTCCTGTTGGCGGTGTCACCAGGGCAGCTAGTGTAAGAATTTGGAGTGCTGGAGAAGGTGGGAACTGACGAGGTGCATTTGAGGTTCACTGGCATATGGATGGTTTTTAAAGTCACCATGTGATGAGATCACCTAGAGAGTATGCAGAAGTTCCACCTCTCAGGTGCTGCCACACCCTGGGACCAGTCTGTCTCCCCAGCCTAATCCTCATCTTTGCCTAGAAGCATCACATGCAGGAAGCCATGTGGGGAACCCAGAATCCACAAGTTCTCTTTGCCTTGGGACATGCTAGTCCCTTCCCAGATCCTAAGGCCCTGGCTTACATGCTAGCTCTTCTTTCTGCCTGTTCCATCTCCTCTAAGCAGAGTTACTGAGGTGGATCATTCTAGTGACACTGCTGCTATGGCACCCGCATTGCCATCCACAGAGCTGTTCATTGAGCATCTGCCGCTTAATATCCCCTCACAAGAGGTGAACAACACATTAAAAATCCTCCTTGAAGAAGTAAGTTTGGCCAAAACCTTTAGTCACTGTACTTGAAAAAAGGAGACAGAGAGAACATAGCTAGAGCTGCCTGGGTCACAGAAACATGCTGGTAAGATTCATAATAAATGACTTATTATTCAATTATAGAATTGCTACGGATGTAGATTAAATCAAGTAGAAATCTCTTTGTGAGGTTAAACAAATGCATTTCTCTGACCTCTCTTAGGCGGGACTGGGGACACTGTGATTTTTATAAACATACCACTGCACTTGAGGTTTTTCATTGTTTTTGTACCAAAATCCCTGAGGCCCTCTGTTGGAAATGCTTTCCAAACCTGTCAAGCTGAGAGAGAGCCGAAAGTGAGACGGGTTTGACTCTGTAAGTCCCTACTGTCCAGGCTGGGGGACCAGAACTGCCGTTAGTCATGTCAGGCCAGCTTATTAACAGGTAGAATTCCTCCCCCTAAATAATTTGTCTGGTGAACTATAAACAATGACAATCCAGAAGAGCATCTACTCACTCCAACATATTTACTAACAAGCCGCCTTGCTGGTCAGTTACATTCTGTCCCTGCATTGGAACACAACTTGATTCTGGCCTTGAAGCTAAGAAAGAGTAGCTGTAAATAAAGATTTAGTCCTCCTGGTTCCTAAGCTATCTCAGAAATTAAAGTCAAGAAGAATGCTTTACAGTTTAAAAAGCCACATAAAATATTATTTATCATTATTGTCCGTGTCAAAATCTAAAACTTATTTGAAGAACTGTCAGTCCTTTAACTTGCCATCTGTAAAAGTTCCTGACTTCAAAATGTGCCCACATGTATTATGGTAGTGTCTCTCATTTCATGAGGGGAAGCTCTAAAGTGGTGTGGGCTCAGCTGCGTGCAGGTCTTTATTCTCAAACTGGCTCAGGGCCTAAACACAGAGCAGCCTCTGCATCTCATCCCACAGCGGCCTCCCGAGAGCCCACCCCCACCAGTCATAGCATCAGCATTCATTTCCACTGAAATTTGGATAAGGAAGACACAATAAATTGTAGAACCCAAACATCCATATTTCTTTACCTCCAAGCACTAAAAGATTCAACCTAGGTTGGAATAAATACTAAAGATCGCCTGGGAATCTTTAAGAGGACAGATTACCAAGCTCCATCCAGAATTTCCTAAATCAGAAATTCCGAGAGTGAATCCAAGATCTGCATGAATAAGAGCTGCCATAGGTCACTCTGAAGCAGCTCGCCTAGAATCCACACACTGGCTGACATCTGCCACCACTGAGTCACTGAATCTACATTCAGCTGATGAAGCAAAATCTGAAATACGTTGTTTGACTCGTATCTTAGGCAGACTCCCTTAAATGGCAAATATATTGTAGTGATTTATCTGTGAAGCCCCTTTAGGTTTCAGTCAACTTTCAGATGTTAGACCAGAGCTTTTCATGTAGCTGAGTCTATTTTCCTCTTTGTGGTTAAAATCAAGCCATTAGAAACATTTCAATGGGCGTGTATCAAAGTCACAAATAGTGAGTCAAAAGCTCTGGGAGGCAAAATGAGCATTTTTTCTAAAGTACATTTTTCATGAGTTGTTTATTCATTGTTTATTATTAAATGTTAACGATTTATCTTAACAGAATGGGTTCATCTCAACAGAAGAGCCCAAGGCAGGAAAAGGCAAGTATTGTGACTCACTACAGAAGATAAATGCCATCCACAGTGTCCCCGTGGAGCAAGCAGTCAGGGAGAAGAAGAGAGACTTGTTTCTGTGGTGTCAGGTATGTTATGTAAGCCTAACATGCTAGCGTTGTACAGATAAAGCAAATATTTTATTCTGTTGCTACATTTGTTTTAGGAAGAATTTTTCCAAACTTTTAAGAGCAGTTTAAATAGTCCCGTTTCATTTGGAAAAGTGAGTATGGAGATGTATGCTCTCAACCACCTTCTACAGAGTAATGAAAGTTAATAAAGGACAGGTAAAGGCAAACTGAATTAGCAGACAGTGACTGGTTAGGTTAGCCAGGACTGCAGGGTTTGTGGAGCTTAAAAAAAAAAGTCTTACAGTGGTACCACGACACACATGCTGCTGCCTCCCAGGGATTCTGATTTACTAGGTCTGGGATGGGCCCCTGCATCAGAACCTTTAAAAACTTCCCACATCAAATCCCCAAGTTAGAGATTGCAACAGTCTCTAGGAATCATCTGAACATCATTTGAAAGGGAAATGAACAATAATGGAGATTAGATCAACTGGATTGACCATTTATTTTAAAGTCTTTTTTCTTTGAGATTTATTTTTCAAAAATCATTTAATGGAACAGCATAAAACCAAATCAGCATACACACACACACATACACACACACACCTATATCATCTACCCAAAGTTTGTCTTTGGTTGCAGAGATTATTACTGACTCTTTTGTAAAAACCAGCTAAGTTTTAGCTCTTCTAACTGACACACCCTGATGCTCCCTCTAGAAATAAAGAATTCAGAGAGTGATGACAAAAGCAGCATTTTTGAGGCCACACAAACCCTTCCTGTTGCTCAAAAATTTCCCAAAAAATTCAGGACCCATATCACTACCTGTGATGAACTAAGATACAAAGAAAAAGGCACATCTTTGTTATTAAAATGTCGAAAGGCTGAGCAGTGCTGTAGCTGCTGTGGAAACCACAGCATTCCTTCCCCATCCATCCGCTCCGGGTCCTCCCTCCACTCAGGACTTCTTTAGGAGACTGAGCTCTGCTCTGAGTACCATGCCAAGTACAGGGTGGGATACAAATGCAGATATCTGCCATGGGATCCCAGAGGTGCTGAGGTCACTCCAAGGACATAAACCAGGTATATATAATTTTCTAAAAAGAGAATATAAGTTCCTGAGAACATTGAGAGGAAAAAGGGATTGAAGCTGACTACAGGGGTTTGGAATGCCCTATTCCAGGTATTGTCAAGCCAATGTGATGACAAAAAGTACAAAGGTCTGGAAAGCAAAGTAAGAAAATAAAAAAAGTCCTTGTTAGGTAGTACTTTTTGACCATCTTGGCACATAGCAGGTATTGAATAAATAGGCATGCCCATAGATAAATCGGCCTCCTCCTCTGCAGTCATAGTAAGGAGAGATCAATCAAGACAGTGTGAGTCAGACACAGAAAGACAAATACCATATGATCTCACTTATATGTGGAATCTAACGAGTAGAATAAATGAACGAACTAATCAGAAAGTCTCAGAGATATACAGGAGAAACTGAGGGTTGCTAGATGGGAGGGCGGGTGGGATGAGGGAGAAGGGGAGGGGATTAGAAAGCACAATCATTAAGCACAAGATTGCCATGGGGATACAAAAGTCACTTTGGGGAATGTAATCAACAAGTTTGTAAAGATTTTGTAGGGTATCCGATGGATACTTGTCTTATTAGGGAAACCACCTCAGGGATGATGTAGATGCCTGATCACTGCGCTGTACACCTGAAGCTGAAGCTGAACAATAATGAATGTCAACTATAATTTTATATATATATATATATATTCACAAGAAGTGGACTACACCATAAGGAATAGAGACAGTGGAAATTTAACGGCTGTGAGCGATGTCAGAGGCTTAGTGGATTGGGGCTGGGGTTTATCACTTTGTGAGGGGTGAAAATGATAAATGTCTAACTATTACATTGTTTTGTACACCTGAAACAAACAAACAAACAAACAAACAAAAGACAGTGTGGGTGCACCCTGACCCTGTAAATCCTCTGAGAGTTTTGGGGAGAAGCAACTCTTTGCAGGCAATCCTGGCCCAAGGCTGACCCTTCTGCTTTGTTGCTTTCGTTCTATACTTTGCTTTGTACAAGCCTCCATGTGACTCACTCGGCGCTCAACCAATTAACTTGATAAGTATATGAGTATTACTTTGCTAATTTAAGATTTGCTGCAAGGGAGGACAAAACAGATGTGATCCTTTCCCCCATGAGTTTATAGCCTGGTGATGGGTACAGACAGTAAACAATAAAACTAAGCACTATGTAGAGTAATTAGCGATTGTGAGAGGTGTTATAAATCTAACAGAGTGGGTACAGCGAGAGGGAACAA
This sequence comes from Rhinolophus sinicus, assembly GCF_036562045.2. NCBI lineage: Eukaryota > Metazoa > Chordata > Mammalia > Chiroptera > Rhinolophidae > Rhinolophus > Rhinolophus sinicus. The sequence goes on from NC_133758.1 coordinate 52,440,325, forward strand.
TCTTGGAGGGAACAATGAATGAGGGAACAATCATTTGGGAGGGTACTCAGCGAAGGCCTTTGTGGGAAGGAAGTGGCCTGGGGGTGAAGGAGGTACCAGCTACACAATGAGCAGGGAGTGAACTGACGACAGAAGGAGAAAGAGCTTGTCGGTTCTGGGCACAGAGAGGAGGGAAGTTGGTCATGGCATTGAGAGGGAGCGGGAAAGACTGCGGGGGGAGGCTGCAAAGGCAGGACGTGGCCAGACTATACAGAACTATGGCTGTCAGAGTTAGGAACCTGAATGTTATTCTTGTTTAATGGGAATCTAATGAAGTGTTTTATGTAGGGAAGTGGCATAATTTATGATTTTACAGGAGAAATCCAGACCCCATGGGAGGTATTGGAGGGACATGGTAGAAACAGAAGGTGGAAGTTGGGAGACTTATTTCTGCATCTGGTTGAGAGGCAGTGGTTGCTGGGATGAGGATTGTGGCAACAGTGATGGAGAAAAGCAGACCAATTTCAGACAAAATTTGAACACAGTACTCATAGGACCTGTTGATGGTAATGCACAAGGGACCCAAGGAATCAAACATTGTACCAGGGTTTCTGGCTCTAGCATCTGGGTGGCCCATGTTTCTGTTAACTTGGAAGAGGAGTCAGTAGGAAGGATGGGAGGAGGTAGACATGGGAGCTGCACCTCCTGCCCCAAATACATGATCAATATTTTTAAAGAAACATGGGGAGCCAATTGACATTAAGTTGGCAACAATTCTATCTCAGGGGTATTTTCAGTTTAACAAAGGATGGAAGGCACAACCACCCTCAAAGGAGTGACTCAAGTTCCTGTGGGCAATGCAGACCCTCCAGTCATAGAGCAGGTGGCAGGGAGTGAGGCAGACTGGGTCCTGTCATCTCAGCATCTACCTGACTATTCTACTCCCATTGAAGGGACATAAGGCTCTGTAGTTTCCCCAAACAAGTTTCCCATGTGGGTGCTTTGCTTCTATTTGCAATTCAAATACACAGAATTGTTTGTCAAATATTCCAAGGACAGAACAAAATATTCTGAGAATTTCTAAAAACTTTGATGTAGAAATATTGTTAAAGGTAAAAGACTACTTCGGAGCTTTGATTCCTTAAAAGAAGCAGAGAATAGGCACACACTGTTAAATGTTGTTAAATAAATTACCAAATGGGTGAGACAGAAATGGAGATGTAAAAGTTTTATTTTAATAGTTTAAAGATATTTGTTTGAGCTGACTTCCTAACTGCTTATTCTTTAATTATTTTTACTATCAGTCACATATTCAAGTCCAGACTATGCAAAGTTTACTCAACTTATAGATGGTTAATAATAACATCCCTGCCTTTCTATGTGACAATAATGCCTTTGGCTGACTGTCACATGGGCACGCTCCTCAGGTGTGTGTTATCAGAGGAAAGGAGGAGTGTGAATCCACACTCTCAACTTGTGTCCAGTGAGATACAGCTGGAAGACACATGAGGGATAAAGTTAGACATGGACCCAAAGCTAACTACTCTCTGATAAATACTCATAGTGACACTCATACTGGAATACTGAAGCTTTCCTAAAGTTTTCTCGAAGACTATAGGCCAATGATTTCTTCCAATTAGAAACTTTCCTTTATTTAAATTAATGGCATCTAAAATGACTAAAATTAAAAGCTGCACCTAAATTGTGAATGTGTTTAACCCAACAAAGGCAGAATGTGTTGCATTTTGAGGGACATGTGACTGTAAGTTCTTGCCCAATTTCTGAGACTGACCTGAGAGTAAGACTTGTAGGGCAACTAGGCAGCTGTCTAGCTTACCATTCTGAACGGTTCAGATGATTACGTCTCTGTGCTTGAAAGAACAGGATTTAGAAAATTTAAAGCAGGTGACTATGGACTAAATCTCAGGTGAGAACTGAGCAAATGCTGAATGCGTAATTCAAAGGTGGCCATTAAAAGGTTGATTTCTCCCATTCTTTGTTTCTTTAAAAAAAAAAAAAAAAAAGTAACTTGGACCTGAAAACTGAAACTTGAAGCACAGCCCAATTGGTCATCATATGTGACAGAATGTAGATGCCACAGTAATCTAACGGGCTTTACATATTAGAAAGGACAGTGCAGTTTTTGAGGTTCAGAATAAATTTCCAAATTTATTAGCAGGACTTAAATGTTGTATCCCTGAATTTTTAACAGCTGGTGGATGACTTATACTGAAATATTCTTTTTTATCTTTCATATTTGATTTATCAGACTACTTAGAAGATGCCTCCTTAAGCAGACTAAGTCATGCCTAAAATTCCTATTTGAATAAAGATTTATCATAAAATTTGGTTTAATATATCAAAATACCATTTGCTTCAAAAACATAAGGCCTGAAGTCTCATTAAATGGCTAGAAAGAGTTGGAAGTATAGAAATATACAAGATAGTATCAGTTTGGTGAAATTACATAGTGTTTCATTGCACATGTAACTCTTTTCCACACAATTTTCATAGTCTAACTCATTTTTTAAAAGATTTAAGAATAGGAATATATCTCCCAGTTCTGATTTATCAATCTGCTTCTAAATTAAAATGTACAAACCAATAAGACCACAGATGTGTCAGTTGAAAAAGAACCCTTTATGGCCCTTGAGGAGTTGGTTCCCTTACTGAGGCCTGCTCTCTATAAAATCCAATAGCGAGGCAGTGTCCCACCCACTACAAGTCTCCACCTCCCTCGGGGGGCCTTCGGAGGGGCCTTGGATTTGTGATGCCCTTTAAAACAGCAAACTTGAGTCTTATTATCTAGTCCATGAAGATTAGGGGAGACTCAAGTGTCCTCTCCAGGGCTTAGTTGCTACTTTAAAACAATGCTGGATTTAAAAAAGAATTCTCCCAGGCACCAGTGGATTAATCTTGCCATTTCTCCACTGAGATAAATGAAAGGAGAAACAATACCAGTAAACACTATTCTTTCAGAGGATCCTCCAAAACCAAACAATCTAATGTGCAAACGCCAAGATTTATAAGCAGCAGGAAATATGCTGGGGCCTTCAAAATAAAATAAATTCCCCTGCTTATTTTGGCTGTGTACTTCTATTCTTTGCAGACTCAAACCAGATTGTTCACATGTAAGAAATATTTCCTTATGGATTCACCTCAAGAGATTCACACACCAGCATGCTCCTCTTGGGCCACCTGGTAGGCTGGAACATGCTGAGAATACCAATTAATATCTAAATTAGGCCAAAACAAATTTAACTGACAGGGAAATCAACCTCATCATAATGGTATTAAGTATTTTCAAAGCCCCAAATAAGTAATGTTTATAGTATCCATTTCTCTTATTTCTATCATTAAATAATGTGATTAATAATATATGGGGCACAGATATTCAAACAAATTTCAACTGAGAGAGAGGTATCATAGTCTATTTTTGAGAATTGAGTGAAATCAGGAAGGAAACATGATTTGAGAATTAGTCCCTGCAATAGCTTTGTGTCTCTTCTTCACCAGGTCAGTGACCGTAACTAGAACCTAGCATTTATCCTTCCATGGTCAGTGTAGGTTTTCCTACACTGTGGCAAAAGAGCATTTGTCCTTGAAGACAGTTCTGTTTTCTTAGAAGCTTTGGAATTCATTCATGGTTGTCTGTTATGAATGGCACAGAAAGGATTATTTTTCTGAGTGGTCTGGCCTCAAACACACCATCCAATTTTACTTTCTATCACCCTAAGAGGACCATGAATTTGAAATTTTAAAAATTGTTCTACTGCCTCTCAAACTGGACAAGAGCAAAATGAGGAGCACATAGCATTTTATTAAGCAATCCAAATGAGCAGGCAATGAGCTTGGTGTTTTTGACATTTCATTCAGTATTCACAACTATGCAGCATAGTTATTATCTCCACTTTGCAGAAGGAGAAAGAGAATAAACAATTTTCTCAACATCACACAGCCACCATTTAGGTACCTTCTCAGTCTGATATCATAGTCCACTCAACTTGCAATAACTATTCTTTACCCTTCACCTATGATATGAGGATAATAGAAAAACAAGCTTGCCTTTATAAATAATGAAAAATTTCCTAAGTCTGGAGAGCCTGAGTTAATAGGCTTACTTTCACTGAACTTCGACAATTTTTGGAAATGATTATTTAAACCAGATGATTTTCAAAGCTGTAAATATCATAAAAGAAAAATTCAAATATAAATATAGATAATAAAATTTATGGTGATGGAAGGAGAATTGACTTTGGGTAGTGAACATACAATGCAATATATTGATGATGTATTATAGATTTGTACACTTGAAATTTTATTAACCAATGTCACCCCAATAAATTTAATAAAGAAAAAATTTCTAAAGACAACAACAAATAAAAGCACTTTCATAGTTTTATCTATTTTTAGGACACTGACAAGTACATAGTTTGTAGACTTGAATGCAAGATATGGTTAGTTGCTATCTTGCTATAATTCATGTTTTACACCAAATACCTTTTTAACATTTGCCTTAAAGATAGCAGAATATTCTTTTCCCAGATAAATGTAACTCTATTATGTTATCCGGTCTTTGTATCATTCTTATAAACTGCTTTCAAACGATATCATTCACTTCCATACCAGTTGAGTGGCACGTAATAAACTCCCACAATGTTTTAGTTTGCATTTATTTCTTCTTTTGTCTAGAGGAATTTATAATTATTCATTGAGCTGGTTGATGGATCACTTGCCTTGTAATAGGATAAACATATGTATGGATTGCTTTAAACAATATTATATGTCCTACCAATCTATGCTAGAACACATTTGTTTTGCTTTTTAATTAAGTCCTCTTACAACCATTGTTTTATCTCTTCCCACCCTACAGATCCATCAAACAGGTCCCTGATTACCCTAAGCAAGAGAAGAAAATAATGGAGTCTTGTGTTTCCTTCTTATAGACTCCAGTGCAAATTCCACACAGTATGGTGATCAGTCTCTCCTCTATTGGACAGTTGCTGTCTAGAATGTATTTTTGTTCTTAAAACATCTGTTCTTACTTCTTGTTTTCTGGCAGAAATGGTCAAAGTAGGACACAAGTAAAATCTACTTTAGCAATTCACTCCTCAAAAGAGGCTCCTTCCTGCTTGCAGACTTCAACTGCAGGCTTCTCTCTACTTTGCAGTCCTTAAACAAGTTCAGTTTTTCCCATTAATTCCCTAATTTTTTCCTGTTGAATTTTTTTCTTTTTACTGAATACCTTGACTCATATAAGCCACAGAAACAGAATTCTAGAATTGAATGGATCTCAGATAATCTAATAAAGTGGTGCCACATTTCCCAAACTTCGGTGCACGTTCGCACACAACTCCAGACATTCTAATGTCATTAACAGGGGTATGATCTGGTGGTTGGAATATTTAGAAGCTCTCCAGATAATTGTAATGTGCAGCAAAGTTTGGAAAACACTGATTCAGTGTGAATTTCTGACTGCTTAGGTCATATAGCTGGTAGGTGGCCAAACCAGGACTCGAAAGAAGGTTGTTACTTGGGCCAGTGCATGTCCATTGATCCAACATTGTGTTTCTTAATGAAATAGCCCCAAATGACAGTAAGTGTAAAAATCAGAACACTGTTTGAGACTTTATTGAGGTATAAAATGCACTAAATGATTACTAAAGAATGAAGATTAAAATGGGCCATTCACAAAGAAAAAGTTTAGTAATAGTGAACTATTTTAATATTATACGGTATTAATGACATTATCTGATTGCTATCAATAAAATACTCATGAAATAAGAGTAAGTCTTTAGCAGGCTAATATGCAGTTCTTCATACTGGATTATTAAAAGGTGGATTGGAATGATTTGTCTTTTTAAAGGATGATCTATCTGTTAATATCAATTTTGTAATCTAGGAAGAAAAATTGTGTTTATAGAGTCACTTGAATAAATATCCCTCCATTATTTTGATTAAGAAATAATTCTTTAGAAATCTGTGGATATTTTGCATACCCAGAATATTGATGGGAAGGTCATTAACAGGCAACACAAAAGCAATTTGAGATAACAAAACATCAAATAAAACGTAACAACCAAACAGATAAAAAATAGCAGAATATTTATATGCAATGTGATTGCATATCTTTACTCAAAAGGATTTTAGGGACTATTTTCTTACTTTGCTTAGGGTTTATTGAATTATAGTCTCTTTCTTTATTTTGTTTTTAATTAGTATACAAAGCAATTTGCTGCTTATTTATAAAGCACATAAGTCATTTGTCATAACTGAAAATTTTCTTCCTTTGATGTCTTTGTAGTCACCATTCTTAATATGTTTTAAAACTTCAGTTTTACAAGTTTAGTTTCTTGCCAAAGCTTATGAATGAAAATATTTGGTAGTTGTGTCTTGTATCAGATGTCCAAAATAAGTCTTATTAGTAACATTTTTCTTTGTAAATTTCATCATTCAATTACTAAATCAATTATTTTTAAATCAATATCACCTAATTCACATAACAAAGTACAGTTATTAGAACATAGCAGAGTTCTGAAGCAGGTTTGCAGGACAGTGTAACCAGTTCTCTGATAAGCTCCCATTCACCAAGGGGTGAAATCTGACATGTTCCCTGATCCAACAGCTAGTCCTGAAACTCTTCCCCATAAAAAAGGGGGGGGGGAAAGCTAAAAATTAGCATACTCAGTATTTTTAACCTTTTTTCAATTCTTATACTTTTCCAAATGTACATATTTTTTCTGGAGCACTTTAAAATAACTGATCAAGTCATGCTCAGTTAACACGATTCCACTCTGAAGAACAAGGTACACAGACGAGAAGGCTTCCCTTCAAGGTGAAATTAATTTTTTCTTCTAAAACTGTCAGGTATTACCACTTCTCTAAACATTTTGCAATAACTAAGGTATCTAGACCAACAGACCATAATACTATGAATTTAAAAGGTTAGCCACCTGAGACAATATAGATGATAGTTTGGGATAGTGCAAAGGACACTGGGGCAAGTCCTGGCCATACAGGATGAATGCCTTATGGAGGAGGGTGGCACTCAGGTACCTTGAACTTGTCTCCTCATGGCCAAGGTGTAGATGAGAATGCCCACCCATCAGGACTACAGAATTTAAGCCAAGCACAGTAAAGCATATAGCACTATGCGTAGTTAGCTATTACTATTACACTTCCATACCTATTAAGGGACAAGGCCCCCAGAAATCAAAAGAAGATGCATGAAGTTAGATTTACCAATTCTTCATTTTCAAACTCCAGGTTATACTGTGCTGCTTCTTCTGTCACTGGTTTCTGAACAATGTTTCTACAGACGAGCCAGATGGTCAGACTAGCAATGAACATCCCGATGTCAGGTACAAACACTCTGATCCCATTGCCAGCGTCAGCTCCCTTTAAGCTATGGAGGGAAAAAGAGGGGGAGAACATTTAGTTGTTTTTATATTTCTATCTTAAATGTACTATCTTAAAGTACGTTTGAATCTTCTTAATGATTTAAATTAAAGAATAGTCATTTTCTGCCTAGAAGGTACAAGAAAGCTTTTCATTGACCTCAGAATCTTAAGTAATCTACTAAGATTTAAAAAGCTTCCAAGGTTTCACCGGAGTTTCCGAAAATAAAGAAACGTAAATCAATTCTCACTCTCAAAACACGCTAATAAACTATATTGCTATTATATAATCCACATGTCCAATACATATACTGGTGTTTGCAATCTAGCTGAAGCAGTTAAAAACTAAACATGTACTAGAAGCTAGGAGATATTTTACCTGAGATATAAAATCAAAGCTAGAAGGGAAAAACAGAAAATAGTAAAGTAATCCTTGAATACAGGAACCTCTTCATTATTTGTAATACTTAGTTGATTTTGTTTTGCATCCTGGTCCAAGAAAGGTAGACTTGTATATTTCTTCTGTTAGTTTTGGAGAATTAAGAGTGAACTTAGAATCAGAACATTTGGGTGCAAGTGTCAGTGTGATGCTGACTAGTTGCATTCCACTGGAGGACTCCTCAGAGTCACGTATTCTTTGTGCCAAAGAGAACTATTTGCCTTCTTATCTCATTTGAATCAAATGAAAGTGAATCAATGTTTATTAGAAATAAAACTTGTTTAGGGACAGGAAGCAGAGGTTAGGAATATGTATCATGTAAGGATACATGTTTTTTCATATACATTTTATGTAATTCAATGTATATTATATTAAAAACATATCCATTTACATTGTACATATTATATGTTTTGGTAGAAACATAAAAATATAGTAAATAGCAAGACCCCCCTCACCTAGATATAACCATTGTTAACATTTTGGTAAATTAAAAAACAGTAATAATATCTACCACTACTGAGCAATTGCTTTATGCTAAGAGCTTGGCATACATAATTTAATCCAACTAACCACCGTACAGAGTTAGGCATTATTATTTAACCTTCTTCTAGATATGAAAAAACTAAGGTTTCAGAAGGTAAACTAACTTCCCTAACATCACAGAAACAGTCAGAGAGAGAACAGAATTATACTGAAGTTCCCTTTAAGTCCAAATTTTATTCTCTCAGCCACTGTGCTCTCCTGTATGCATCCACATGGCCTTTCCTTCTATGCTTAGATGTGCATATTTAGAGTTAACAAAACTATGCTCATTTTCACTTATTATTTTGAAGCTAATTTGTTCATCTAATGTATCATGATCATTTTTACAATCCATTGATGATTTTTAAACATTACCAGGCTTGTGGTCAGGATAGTAGTATTTATTTAACTAGTCCACTACTCTTGCACATTTAACATGTTTCCATTTATTTGTTATTATAATAGACATAAAAGTAAATCTTAATTAACAAAAGAGTATTCTAATGTAAGATCTTCTAGGGAAAAATCCTCAGACCAAACAAATATGTTTAAAAAAAAATAGGAAAGAAAGAAAAAAAGTCTGAAAGAGGGTATGCCTCACATAAGCTTCATTTTTACAAATGACTCTAAACTTTTCTGAACAGAGAAACATAAAAGTAATGAGATACTTCATAAATAAAACAAACATGGTTTTATGAGAGGTTGCTGTTGTTTTTTTTAATGGCAAATTCCTTTCCTTTAAAGCAAAAATAAGAGAGTTCAATTAAAACAACTTCATTCATACTAAATTTATAAAATGAAATCTGATGGTTGATTTTATCATAGGAAAAATGTAGAGGTTTGTCATGTAGTTTTAATGTATGCCTAACATGATCAAATAGCACAAATGAGAATTAATATCATTAGAATGAGAAGGAAGGGGGATCAGAGAGAGTGCTCAGAAAACCAAAGCCAAGCTTCGGTGGGTGTTTCTTGTGTGGGGCTGAGGTGAGGAGAGCTGGCTGGCCCTACTGGGATGGATTTTGGGGAACAGATTATTATAGCTCTTTCATGGAAAACAAATAGACCATGGCATTTTATGGAAAGCAGCAACTAAGTGAGTTGAGAGTAAAACAGTTCTTAAAGGAAAGATAACAAGAGCTCCAGCTGTGGCCTCAGCTGCTTCTTGCAGCACCACATAGACCAAGGAAGCCAGAGCACAGCCTTATGCCTTTCTCACCGTAGACAACATTAAGCTTCCGATTTGCAAACAGTCCCTTTGAGGCAACAGTCTTAGCTTTGTGCTTCATACTCGCAAAAGAGACATTTCATAGCATACATATATTAAGGGAGTAAATGAATGCAGTTTGCAAAAGCAATCACTCCACTGGCTGTGATAGAATTCAGCTACTAGATCCAGGATTGGGCTGAGATCCCAATTTAGAATGGAATCATTAAGCCACAGAGGTGCTAACCCACTAACTACGACTCTTGGCTTGCTGAGCTAACAAAGCAGTGCATTCATAATACTGTTGCTGCAGAAACAATGAGACTTTTGAAGAATATATTGAAAAGCATGTACAATGAACAAGTCATAGTTTAATTGATATTATTTGGGCACCATCTTATTGATAAAGCTTACTTCTTCACTGTTTAGATCAGCATCTACTAAAGTACATTTATCAGAATGCTAGTCCTGAGAAATGCTGTGCATGAAAGCAAATCAAGAAAAAGAAAAGAAAAAACAGTCTTTGGTCCAATAAGTGTTAGGAAATCACAATGCATATTACTATAGTAAAGGACTTGAGAAGTTCTGTAGTAAAACAATAAATTTGAGTTTATTTAAGCCTCTATTTCCCAAATTTATTTGACAACAACCATTTCTTCAAAATTTTATCTAATACCAATTACATTCTGCTGAGCTAGTGTCCATGGCACAGGTTTTAAGAAATGCTGGATTAGAGTCTGCTCATTAGTCTAGATATTCAATTGAGATGGATGGGTAATTTGGAAACTACACCAATATGTAACTAACCCCTATAGTTTTTGTTTTCCCAGAAAATAAGACCAGGTCTTATATTAAGGTTTGCTGCAAAAGACGCATTAGGGCTTATGTTCAGGGGAGGTCATCCTGAAAAATCATGCTAGCTCTTATTTTCCGGTTAGGACTTATTTTTTGGGAAACATGGTAATCGGCCTCTGATAATTTTAGAAGTCAGTGACATCTCATTCCAGTCCTTCACCAAATCACCCAAATATTCACCCATTCACTAAGTCATTGCAATTATGGAGATGGAAGAAAACTAGAAATGGTCTATTTTCTCATCTTTGTGTAAACTAACAAGGGCAAAGGTTAAATGGTTGGCTGAACTGCATAGTTAGGGGCAGAGAACTTTCTGCCCAGAGCTGCCTTCTGAGAACAGCCAGCACTCACTGCACAGCTCCTTACCTTGCAAATCTTTCACTTACTGCACCAGGCTTCCTCTCCCACACTGCTCAGAAAGTGCCCTGTCAGGGGTCACAGCAATCTCCCAAATGCAAGGCCCAAACGGTCCATTCCAATTCTCATCATTCCCCACCTCTGTGCTGCACTTGACAAGCAAGATCAACCCCTTTGGCTTTCAAATCTATTTTCCTTGGTTTCCTCACCTTTCTCATCTAGTTCTCTACCTGCCTCTAAATATCCCTGAAAACTCACTTTGCTGGGAAATCCCCCTAAGAAATGTTGGGCTGGATCATGCCCACCAGACTCTTCTTCTCCACCTCTTCCTTAAATATTGACAAGTCTGCAAGTTTCTGTTCTTCAACTTATTTTTCTTCCAACTCTACATGGTAAACATGAATATCTCCATCCCCAAGACTCCAATCAGCATCTACATGACTAACAAATCTACATCCCCGTCTACGCATGTCCCCTGAGACACATTAGCAGATATCCATTTCCTACTACATGTCTCCACATCAGTATTCCATAGCTTTTCAAAGCTAAATGCTATTACCTTTATTCCAAAATCTGCTCTTCCTCCTATATTCCTAACCTTGAGAAATGGTGCTGTCATTAACCTAGCAAACATGACAGAATCTGGACCCTTCCATTCTCTCACTGAAAAACTGGAGATTCTGTCTCTGTAACATTTCTCTTACCTACCCTTCTCTTTATCTCCACTGCTCATTTCTGGCTTCTAGATTACTCTGGATTACTGTAATAGTATCCTTATTATGTCTTAGGTTGTCCCCCCTACGAATCAGGTCTCCACATTACTACCTGAGTTTAATTTTAGATGTATAAGGTTGGGCATGTTAACCACACTGCCTACAGGAAAGGTCCATATTCCTGAGGCCCTCTGTGTTCCAGGATGTTTCCCTGCACCTCAAATTCCAGCCATCCCTAATGCACATATCCAGAATATACAAGTGTTTTTCTCTCTGCGCTAGTATGCAATCTTTCTCCTCAGTCAACAATGCCCTTCTCCCACAACACTTTTATCTTCTTCTCATTTTGCAAGACTAATCTCCAGCATCTCCACAGAGAAGCTCTTCCACTGCCCTTCCTATAATAACATTGACTACTTCCTCCTTTAGATGTCTGCCACATGTTGCACACTCACATATGTCACTCTCCTATTTACAAATCTGCTTAACAGAGCCTTCTGTCTATTTTCTCTCTATATCCATGAGGACTACACACACACACACACACACACACACACACACACACAGAGACACACACGAGATCTGACAATTAAATCCGTAAACTCATCCTAGAAAAATTGTTACATACCTCAATGCTGAACATCACTATGGTCACCTTCCAAGTACTCCCCTTGGGAAGCTATGCACCAACACCAGTGCCTAGTCCACCCTTCAAAGCAATTTTGGAACTATTTCTGAATGGCCATCAGAGCTCTTGTTGTATTATACTTGATGTCCTGAATGTTATCCAAATGTCTTCCTTTCAATATTTCCTTTATCTTCAGGTGAAGAAAGAAGTCATTGGGGGCCAGATCAGGTTTGTTTACTGGCTAAAAACTCCCTCACAGACAGTTCCATGTGACCTGGTGCATTGTCGCGATACAAGAGCCATGAATTGGTAAAAAAGCTCAGGTCGTTTTCATCTAACTATTTCACACAGCCTTTTCAGCACTTCCAAATAGTAAACTTGGTTAACTGTTTGTCCAGTTGCTACAAATTTATGATGAATAATCCTCTGATTTCAAAAAAGGTTAGCAACATCATTGCAACAAGTTTGCGAACTTAATTATCAGACTTCGTATATACACAAAGTGTGATAAAAAAATACGGTGAAAGTTTAAATTTTAAGAAATTACAGTAAAAGACACATTACCATTAATCCCCCTCAAAAATACTCCCCCTTGCTTTGAACACACTTATCCCATCATTCTTGTCAGTTCCTGAGGCAGTTCTGGAAGTCCTCTTTCGTGAGTATCTTTATTTGCACTGTCGTGGCTGCCTTAATGTCCTGAATCATTTTGACTTTAGGCAAGAGCCAGAAGTCGCAGGGTGCCAGATCCAGTGAATAAGGTGGATGAGGACACACCGTAATGTTTTCATTTGACAGAAATTGTCATATACCAGAAGCTATGTATGACACGGAACATTGTCATGATGGAGGATGATTTACAGCACACTTTAAAACACTCCTTCTCTCAACCGTAGCTCACACCCACTTGACTGCACCGAACAAGTTGAAACTTGTCACACACTGTTACTAAGGTTGGATGCACCACTTCCCGTATTAAAGATCCCTGCCTTTCTGCTGGATGGCACTTGGCTGCAGCATTCACTGTAGTTTTTTGTTTTTTTAATCACATCTCATATACATTTTTCCATAAAACGTTATCCTAGATAGTGTTGCTTTCAGACAGATGACAATTACCTTTCTCATATATAAAAACATAAACAAAACTGCTTAGAATAGCCTATTCTCTTAAATAGGCAAGCATTTCCTTTCCAATCTTGTTACTATCACATTGATCTTATTTGTTCAGAGTGATTATACCTCTTGCAAAGGAGTTGAGAAAGCTGGAAATTGGGAATAATGTACATATCCATGAAGAGGAGAATGAATAGATTATATTAGGATGTATCCTATCCATAAGATAAAACAACTACTACAAATCAATAAACTAGTTCAAATATATGTGTGACCTACATCTACATATATGGATGTATCTCATAACATAATGTTGCGCAAAAAGAAAAAAGGTAGCGAACATGAAGAATACAGATCACTTAGGGACTTGTGCATAAAGAGCTACATGACAAGAACCTATTTCTAGTCAGGGGAGAGGGACACGATCAACTGGAATGTTTAAGTTGTGAAGATGGTTGAATGCTGATTGGTAGGTACATGTGTATACGTTTTATGCTTCCTATTTTTAAAAGAACAGTAATACTGCTTAGAATTCCTTGGGTGGAACATATCTGAAAAAAATTAAGTCAGTTACTTTGCCTGGAAAGATGATGACCAAGTAGTTCCTTTATGGACATGATTATATTTGGTCTGATTGACTCATTAATCAAATTCAATTACTAGCCTCCTTCCAAAGTCCAGAGAAGAAGTGAGACAGGTGTGTATATTCATGGGCAAGGCACTTTATTTTTCTAAGTTTCAGTTTCTCACTGAAAATGACTTCTAAGTGTCTTCCCAACTCTAAAATTTCATTATGACTAGGAAAATCCAGAATAGGAGACAGTGAAATTGAGCTAGGACCGGGAAGAAAAACAAATGTTGCAGTTTCAGGAATTGCTGACAATAAGATCCAGGTATGACCACCACCACCACAGTTAGCTTCAGAATTCCAAAAAGAACACTTCCATTTTTGCCCCTCTTTCGGGGGAGCAAGTCTTTTGGTTCAATTGGATTTCAATAAAAATGATTAAAATATCGAATGAGCATTATTTATATGAATACAAACTATTAGCATAGTTGTACCTAGTTCTCTGGTGGCCTCCGAAGTTCATGCCCTGAGAGTCGGTCTATGTTTGTTTTTCTTAAGCTTAAGCATGACTCTGTCCCATCAGTCATTCAGATTTAATAAATCATTTTAAGAGCAGACAAAGTAAATGTATATCTAATAGTAAAAACAATGAACGAGATAGGACTGTGATTTCAACTGCTTTCCACATATGTCTTAATGATGCATGGAGCCTATTTTTAATTTAACATCTGAGTTCATATAGCAAGTCACATATAGCAGAACTAATATATTTGATGTGAATGGAGAAAGCTTTAGATTAGAAACTCTAGAAAGAAATGTAACATTTATTGAGAATCACTTTCAAGGGAATCCACAGTTGATGCATTAAAGAATCCAACCAATTAGCTCATTTCTGTGAATTTCTACCACTAAAATGGCAAGTGAATTTCTAACTACCTAAAGGTACGAGTTGATGCTAGATTTTCAGGACACTTTTTTTATATTAGTGTCTGGATTTGTGTGAGTACTTTAAAGCTCAAACTCTGAATATTTTAATCTACTTATTTAGCTGTGAGAAATTGCTATTTTCCATCTGGAACACACACTTCATTCTCATATCAGTGTACTGCTGGCTTTTCACTTTGTTATTTATGAGGCAGAGAGAGTCTTAAGGTCCTTTCTTTGATGGAGGGCATTCATAGAGGTGAAGAGAATGGAAAGGGAAGAAAAGAGCTAAGGAAAGGGACAAATACTATCACGTATTCGTCCTTGTGCACTTGACAGTTAAGGAGTGTGCTGGAGCTGGCTGGTTCCAGCTCTGTGTTCACTGACAGTATATAACTAGCTTGAAATTGTCCACAGTGGGTGTATTTACATTATGGAAGTTGGGCAATGCTGCAAATTGGGTACTTTCCCCCCAGAGATCTGGTTCAGCATTTACCAGCACACTAGTACTGCTATCGAAATACTAAAATAAACAAACAACAAAATCAAACAAAACAGTAATAATAAAACTCACTCCTTTTGCCATGTGACTCTTGGGCAAGATTCTAAAAAATACCCTAAAACCAGTAACATCAAATCCAAAGTCTTCAACCTGGTGTTCAAGGTTCAGGTCCAATCACTTCTTATTCCTTTAAACGTGTACCCTTTTTTCTAAACTCACCATCCTAGGATAGTGACATACCCATTCCAACTCTCGACGTTTGCTGATATAGTTTCTATCACTGTGGATTTTCACTCTTCTCTTCTACACTTGGCCCAATCAAAACTAACACATATGCTCTTTTGAACTTATCAAGTTACATTTGTGTAAAAGGTCATATATTCCATCTACTGGTCTTACCTCTTGTGAAGTTCTCCAGGCATCTGAGGGCTCCTCATGTGCTTCCTCTTTATTGATTTTGTGACCATAACAAGGCTGTCACTAAGGAAAGCCCCTCAGAAATACTTTCTTACTGTTGTCAGAAATAATGGTAACTCTGCAGTGACCCAAGGACTCTCTCCATTTCCCTCTAGTCCATGCTGGGGAACTACACATGACCAGCCTCTTGCACTGTATTTTTCTCTTTTTGCACTTGTATTTTTCTCTTATTTTCTTGAGTTTGCAAAAGCTATTTTGTCCTTCCTCACAACACTAACTCCATAGGTCATTGTCTGGAGTCTCCAAATCATTCATTCCTAACAAAGAGAAACTCTGTCATAACATAAAAACAGAGCTGCACCACCGGAGCACATCCCGAAATGCTCTTCCTTCCAAGTTAAAGACAAAATATTGGTCACACTGTCCAGCTGGTGACCCACCAGGGTCTGTTGGAGGTGGGGTTATAAAGACAACACAAAAAACAACCAGAAATCTCCATCCTTAAACCACACTGACAATAAACACAACATGTTATATCAGATGTTCCCTCTTGTTTGAATTACTGCATTGAATAGCTTATAAAAAGGAACTACATTAATTTTGTTAAACAGAAAATAAAATACGAAATGGGTGGCTGCAACAGAGTGGCGCGTTTATCTTCTTCATAAACACTGAATCAGAGAAAAGCAAGCGGCTTTGTGTGTCACTACTGGAAGATAGCAAGGGATAAAGAAAACAGCATGAACTTTGGACTTGAAGACCTCAAATTGAACCCCAGTCCTGCTAATTTAATTCAACAAATATGTACGAGCATCTATTAGGACAGAAGAGTGTTGCAAGGTCCTAGACAGGCAGTGCTGAGAAAGAATGTGCCTGGCCAGAACGAGGTCCTTGTATAATAGGAGAGGAGCTATAGGGCAAATAAATGCCTGCAGACAGGTGAAGGCAAAATTACATGTGTGTGGGAGGCTTGGCAAAAAACAGGGAACTATTAACTCTATTTGTCAAGAGGGCGATAGGAGCAGATCCCTTAATTGGTGGAGTCGGTGATGGGATTTGAAGGATGTGGCAAACATTCCCGGGGAATTATAAGCAAATTGAGTTTATTGTGATATAAAAGAGAATGAATAGTAAGAGGTAGGCTTGAAAGGGTCTAGGTGGGGAGGATCTTGAGTGTCTTTTGGACATTCAAATGTCAATGCCAAGGCATTTGGAGAGCTATCAGTCAATATTTATAGGCCACTTGCTTTTATGTGAACATATGAATTTCCTAAATTATAAAAAAGAAGAAAATATTATGTCCTTTATAAAAGCGTGACAATAAACTGAGATGTTTATTGTGCCCCACCCCCCATTAGGCAACTTGTGGGTGAGTGGCAGAAAGTGGACTTTGGAGAGAACAGGGTGGTGGGCTGGGATGAAAACATAACCAGTGTTTGTTCCTATTCAAGTATGTGGGTTTAGAGATGGGGTGAAAATAAAATGTCAAGTCCAAGGGATCCAGTAGAGAATAAATCCAAGTCTGAAGAAAACCCTAAGTAAGAGAGAATGTATGAATAGAACAATGACTCTAGGAGACTGGTAAAATTACCATATTGCACAAGCACATGCATGAATATGCACAGGCACACACACACAGGCACACACACACACACACACACACACACACACACTGAATATGTAAAATCAAGCAAGCAGAAGCTCAGTCTATCTACAGGAGGTATGTACTGATGGTGTTTTGTACATTTACGTATGATGAGTCAAGACAAGATATTTTCATTTGGTTCCACCCTCTCTCTCACCAGCTTATAATTCCCCAAAATAAGGACCCTCTCCTGCATTACCACTATGCATTTTTCCCAATTATGAGACCAACATAACACTGTTATCAGATGCACAGATCCCATTCCTATTCCACCCAATGTGTCGATAATGCCTTATCCTCCTTTTGGGCCAGGACCTTGGTTAGTTGTCATGTCTCCTCTGTCTTCTTCCATCTGGGACAACTGCTCATCTTTCTTAGTCTTTCATGCCCTGGACAGTATGAATGAGGACGATTTTCATTAGGTAGGATGACCCTCGACCTGCCTCATGCTTTGCAAAGAATACCACAGAAACGATGCTGTGCTCTCCTCAGTGCACCAATTGGGGGCACATGATTCCAACACATTACTTGGTCAAGATGGTGTGTGCCACCTTTCTCTGCTATGTCACCATTATCCCCTTTGTATTATGTTCATATTTTATGAGGGGAGATATTACAAAATTACATCAATATCCTATTCCTTGTCAAACCTCCATCCGTCAATCTTAGCCATCATTGATTATTCCTGCCTGGTGATTAACTATGTCCATCATTTTTAATTGGAGTTCTACTTCAAACAAGTTCTACTTCAAACTTACCCTTATATCCAATTAATCACGTATTTTGCTAATATACATCAGTGTGGATCCATGAATTCCTATTTTACTAGATGGTTGCATTTTGAAACTACCATTATTTATCTTGATGTTCAGATTTGGCTCCTGTGACATGTCCTTATCATTCATCAGGCATTTTCCTACTTTTTGATACAGTAAGTTTTTCAGGCCCATTGCTTATTTCCTCTGCTTCCAGCCCTTCCCCTCTCTAGGACCATGTGGAGACTGAGACCCAGAAAGCAATTTCCAGGCTCTCTGCCTCACATAGAAAGGTGCTGGCTCAGGTAGTAGATGGTCATCAGCTGTGACTAGATGTCCATCGGCTATTACTGGTTAGCCATTGGCCACTGATAACTGTCATGGCTAAGTTAGCAAGGTGTGGCGTGGTGGTGTAGCGTCCTGGCATGGCATGGCGTGGCGGAGTGTGGATTGCGGATTGCAGAGAGGCGGATTGCAGCTAGCAAGTGAGGTTGGTTGGCAGAGACAAGCAGACGGCGGGTTGCAGATCGTGTGGCTCCTGCCTCCTGTGTCTCCAACCCAGCTGCCAGTGAGACTATAGTGGTATGACTCCCCTACCTATGGCTTCGTGGGTGTTCCTTTTTGGCCTCACCATATCCTGCATTCTTATACGGGGAGAGGGACTAGAGACCCCAGAAGAGACCCCACCTGTCACTCTGCATGACAGATCATTTCTCCAAAGAGTCTTGTTTTCTTTTAATAGAGCATGGTATTCAGAACTGGGCACTCAGAGGTCTCATTGTTTCTGGGGTATCATTGCTTCTGGGCCCTCTCATTTGACAGAGGTAGGAAATATATCTGTATTTATTTTAAAACACACAAAAGGTACACTTATAACTATTTATATTTCTGTGTATATATATATTAAAAACCCATGAGTTCATTGTAATACTTTCCATTTCAATTTAACATCTCAGGATTGTTTCTAGTCTCTGTCTACCATGTTTATATATCTTTGCTCAGATTGTAAGAAACCTGACACCCATATCCTTAATATTAAGTTGGTGCAAAGGTAATTGCAGTTTAAAAGGTTAAAAATAATTGCAAAAACCGCAATTACTTTTGCACCAACCAAATATATTGCATAATCTGTCTAATCAATTTTTTTGTTTAATGTAACTAATTTCCAAACCATACCAGCTGCCTCATATACCTGCCACTTCTGAAATCCTCAGCACAGGACCACTTTCTCACACTGGGGACACTCCCACTAATATCTCCATGTGACCCCTCCCGAGCACGCTGCTGCAACCAGCGCTCAAAAGTGGCACTTCATCGCCTAACTTGCACACCTTGTGGACACCAATATGTAAATGCTCAAGGGGAAAGGGAAAGAAAGAAAAATGGAGAAGCAAGGAAAGATTGGAAAGGACAACCCTGATTCTTGATAATAAGGTCATTTTAAAATAAGTGACAGAAAGGAGAGATGAGAATACCCCCCAGTAAGCCCATATGTGTATAGGTACTTCTGTCACCTGCAATGTTCTAGGTTCCAAATTCAACTTTGTATTCCTCCCAAATACACTCAGTGTTTTTTCCCCCCAATCTGTGACTTGTCTGTTGAATAAAATACCACGGAGTAAATGGTTAAGGAAAACAGCAGTAAGCTTATCTGAACCAAAAACTATTGAAGGAAGTCATAGTGCTTTGATGAGGTTAGATTGAGAAATCTCTTTTGTTTTGATAACAAATTACTTTCGGATTCTGGACCAAATGCTTCACCCCTCTGAACTATAAAATTTGACTACAATGTCTTTGCATATTGGAGAAATTAATCAGTGTTTACAATAAGTTTTTTGAAGACAAAGGTTAAAGGTATATAAATAATAATCAGTAGTTTAGAGTAACCTGTGTGGTGGGTTGTGCTATAGCGACTTGGTTAAAGTGGGGGTTCTTTCCAGAATCCTGATCTTGCAAGTGTTCTGATTAGAAATGTCTAAAAAGACACCTGTGCATGATTTGGAAGGTGCAAGTGCAGCAGGACCATTGTTTCTGAAGGTCTTTCACAGCTGGATTCAGTGACGGACTAAGGAAGAGGTGTGAGTTATGTTCTGCTTGTCCTGGTGCTCCTCCACTCCACACCAGCCCTTCTTCCTGAGAGCTGGTCCCTGCACCACAGACAACCAGGCTCAGCACCTGATGCCTGACTACAGACCCACAGAGTGGAACCTGCAGAGAGAGAGGGCAGCGCTTCTTCAAGGCCTTTCCACCAGCCACTCATCAGGGTCCCACTTCAACTTGGGGACATGTCTGACATCTTAAATGGACTGGTTCACCACCATCTTTCCTCTTGGACCTTCACTTCTCCATTACTGCTCTCAATTGTGTACAGTCTAATTCCTGAAATAAATTCCTTTCTAAATTTTTAATTTTTAAAAATTTTCAATTACAGTTGACATTCAATATTCTTTTATGTTAATTTCAGATGTACAACATAGTTCATAGACATTTCTATAATTTAAGAAGTGATTCCCCTGACTAGTCTAGTACCCACCTGGCACTATACATAGTTATTACCATATCATTGACTGTATTTTCTATGCTTTACTTTACATCCTCATGACTATTTTGTAACTAAAATTTGTATTTCTAATCCCTTTACCTTTTTCACCCTGTCCCCAACCCCCCTCCCATCTGGCAACTATTAGTTTGTTCTCTGTATCTATGAGTCTATTTCTATTTGTTCATTTATTTTGTTCTTTAGATTCCACATCTGAAATAAATTCTTTATCTCATAACAGAACAACTCTGCTCC
Organism: Rhinolophus sinicus; assembly: GCF_036562045.2. Taxonomy (NCBI): domain Eukaryota; kingdom Metazoa; phylum Chordata; class Mammalia; order Chiroptera; family Rhinolophidae; genus Rhinolophus; species Rhinolophus sinicus. The sequence goes on from NC_133758.1 coordinate 52,461,140, forward strand.
CCGTAAAACCCTGAATGACATGCTCCAATTGTAATTCTCTAATTGATTTATAATTCTCTAGAAGCTCTTGTGAATTACTGCAAAATGGGAAGCAAGTAAAATCTATTCTGTCTGAACTACCACCCACACTCTGGAGGTCGGTGATTTACTCCAGGTTATTGGAAGATATACAGTCATGGCATCTGTATTTGCTTGATCTGAATTGTGAGGGTTACAAATCTAATCCACACACATATTTCTGAGGCACAGCAGCTCACCTTTGTCGATGGAACAGTCATAAAAGACAGCATTTGTCATCATTGCAGGGAATGACTCACAGTAAGCAGCTAAAACAGGGATAAACTTCTAATCTGCTTCCTAGCTTATTGTATATCATGCTGCACATTACCCTGCTGCTCAGCGTTTTCCCAACTGCAGGTTATGACTAATTAGTTTATTATAAAATAAATTTAGTGGCCATCCACCAGCATTTTCTTTTTCATGAAACACAGTAGAATAAAATTGAACAAAAAATATAGGAGTACATTGCATACAGTAAGAGTAGCTATTGTTTTTTGAAACAATGTAGTTGTGTTGTACTAGATCGTGACATAAAGTGTACTTGTGTGGTCAGAGTAAGATGAGCTTAAAATTCATTCCCTAGCACAACTGTGTTCTACCAAACAGGTAGGGCAGTTGCGTTGGGCACAGATGAAGATAATACAATTCCTTTCTTCAAATCTCTCAGAGCCAAATGTATTTCGAAATTCATACTTTTCCAGATATCAGAAAAGCATCTCTCAGTATATGCTATAATACTGGCATCAGGTACTAGGGCAGTGGCCCCATCCAAGCACGCACACCTGGGACACTTCACACTAACTATGATAGTCTCTCTTCAGCTACCAGGTGAGTTCAGGTCAGGCAAATCCAAGAAATGAAAAAATAATTTTGTAAAGCACAAATTGCAGTGTGATGGCTTACACCTCAAACTGAGTTGACAAAAAATATATCTAAATATACTTCCCATGCAGTTAAAATATGATTTAGTTTTCAAAAGTTTGTTCAGCAAGCATTTCAAGTAATATGGGATCATTAACTGACAAGCAGACTAAAGGCAAACTACTGAATTATGAGACTCCTGGTGTAAGAGAAACAAAACGATATGCCCACACAAAGACCCATATGCAAATGTGTATAGCATCTTTATTGATAAGCACTAAAAACTGAAAGCAACCCAAACATCTACCAACTGGTCAATGGATAACTGTAGTGATCTACACAATGGAATACTATTAGCAATAAAAAGCAAATAAGTAAGGATACTTCCACTCTATGGATTAACCTAAGCATCATGCTAAGTGACAGAAGCCAGATACAAAAGGCTACATACTCTATGAGTCCATTCATATGAAAACCTGGAAGAGGTAAAACCATAGAAACAAAAATCAGATCAGTGGTTGTCTGAGGCTGGAAAAGTGGGAAGAGGATTGACTACAAAGGGGCAGAGATTTTCTGGAACAATGAAGACATATATTTTGAATGTGGTGGTGGTTATATGACTATATATATATGTCAAACTCACAAATATAAATTAAACCTCAATTAAGCTGATGAGAGAGAGGTTGATTGAGAGAGATACTGAGAGAGAGAGAGAGAGAGAGAGAGAGAGAGAGAGAGAGAGAGAAAGATATTGAGGGTAATCCTGAAGTAATCCAGAAAGAAATGACAAAGGCAATCTAAATCTAGACTGTTAGAGAAGGACTAGAGAGGAAAACTAAAACCTCAGACAACGTAAATGAAGAAACAACACAAACACTCAATAACAAATGTCGTGTTTTAAACAAGTCGCATCTGTAAAGAAGTAACTGTTGAAAATAACACCGAAAATGTACTAAATGGGAGACATATGATATTTTCCCAGAAGCTGCCTCCTTGGCTTCCTCTCCTAGGGGATTTCCCTAGTAGAAAAATTTATGGCAAGGATAAAATTAACAATGCTGGATGTAGAGGAAACAGTTTCTTTTGCGAATCCCTTTGCTTGAAATTCTGGGAAATTATGTTTTACTAGTTCAAGACCTATTACAAAATCACTGATTTATGGGATTATGGCTAGGTATTGAGGGACTTTCTTCTAAACAAAGATTCACTTTAAAAATAATAATAATAAGTAAACAAAATAAATAACCATAGAGTAAGCTGTGGCTATTGAGATTTGTTTGCCTACAAATTTGAACAGTGACTTGCTCTCCTATTTTCAGGATACATGCTCTCTGCTGTAGCCAGGCCAGATTTCTCAATGATGCTCATGGTGGTCATGTCCACCCTTGTCCTTGCTCCTGTCACTGTTCTTCACACACTCTCCCCTCTCCCTGTGTAAATACTAAACCCCTTTGATTCACCAAGAGGAAACCAGCTTTCCACATTAGGTTTCTACTTTCTTGTCCATGCCTATGGAGAGCATTTTGCTGTCCGTGTGACACTGAGCCTTTGGCTGTCTGTTTGAGAACAGGTGAGCGATTCAGAATGAGACCATTTCTTATGGTTCTTTCCCACCCTCTTTATGCCTACCTCAATGCTGTGTATGAGGTATTTACATAACAAATACTTCTTTATTGGATGGTACAAGAAATCATAATTTTTTATAGTTAATTAATTTGGTGAGACTGAATGTTCAGTAACAGTTGTTTATGCTGTATTGAAGTTCTCCTTTTACCATGCAATTTGACAAGTTCCTCAATTAAATATTTTTTGAGTGCCTACTAAGTGCTAGGCACTGCGCTGGCCCTAGAGCTTCCTCCTGGTACACAGGTATTTTAATGTCATATGTCTGTAGATTCCACAATCCCTTCCCCTCCTTTCAGAGAGGAAATTCTCTAGTAGAGAAAAAAGTATGGCTCATGCTTCTACCTGGTTTCTCCTCCCCCTTGAAGCCTCAGTCAGCTATTATTTGCCCAGAGAGGACCTGTGTCCTCCAGGTATTTACAAGCCACCAGTTCTGGGCTACTCCTGGCTTGTTTGGTAGAGAAAGTTAATACCCTTCTAAGGCTGCTCAGCTCCCACACCAGAGCTACCAACAGGACAGGATGCCAGGGGGATGGTGCTGACAATTAAGTTCTAGAACTTGTTGTAACAATGTTGCTAACCTTTTTTGATATCAGAGGAATTGTTCATTATGAGTTTGTACCAACTGGACAAACAGTTAACCAAGTTTACTATTTGGAAGCGCTGAAAAGGCTGCATGAAAAAGTTAGACGACCTGAACTTTTTGCCAACAATTCATGGCTCTTGCATCACAACAATGTACCAGGTCACAGGGCACTGTCTGTGAGGGAGTCTCTAGCCAGTAAACAAATAACTGTATTGGAACACCCTCCCTACTCACCTGAACTGGCCCCCAGTGACTTCTTTTTTTACCCAAAGATAAAGGAAATATTGAAAGGAGGGCATTTTGGTGACATTCAGGGCATCAAGGGTAATACAACGACAGCTCTGATGACTATTCTAGAAAAAGAGTTCCAAAATTGCTTTGAAGGATGGACTAGGCGCTGGCGTCAGTGGATAACTTCCCAAGGGGAGTATTTCGAAGGTGACCATAGTGATATTCAGCAATGAGGTATGTAGCACTTTTTCTAGGATGAGTTTGAACTTAATTGCCCCACCTCATATGTGTGCAGAGTCAAGGCCTGAGTGGGTCTGGGCAATTATGGGATGCCTAAATCAGATGGTTACAATAGGAAACAAATTTCAGTGTTGTTACTCACTGGAACAGGGGTGTCAAAACTGCGGCCCACAGGCCAACTGCGGTCTGCAATCCATTGTTAATTGGCCCACAGCAAATTCCAAAAAATATGTTTAGTTTACTTAAATAAACCAGGTGAGGCAATACGTACTTCACCTCAAGTGAGTGTCCAGGCTGTTTGTGTATTTTACCGCATATGGCCCTTGGTGAAAACCATTGAAAAAAGTTTGGACACCCCTGCACTAGAATGAGCATGCCTCCTTGGTCCCATAGGTTTTATCTCTACCTGATGCATCTTAGCATCAGATGTTGTGGGTTTTTTGTCTTTTTGTGTGTTTAGTTAGTTAATTAGTTAGTTCTTCCCTAAAAGCAATTCAGGGCAATGTGTGAATGACTTGCAAAACATTCTTGGGGATGTTTTGATATAGAAGTGGTGATATAGATAAATACTAACCACTCAGCCTATGTATTCTAGTAATGAATGCGTCAAAGAGAACATTCATATCTTACCACCATTTTCCTTCGAGAAGTTAAACACCTGTTTTCTGGAAAGGGCTGGTGACCACCCAACAATTGGGGGCAAAGCCTGAGCATTTGGTTTCAGATTTCTAAGGACAAGGGCATCCTTAGTCTCCCCAGAAGGCAGTCTAAATCCATTATTGTTCTGATACAAAACACTGGCAAATTCATTGAAATTACATTCATTCTAGCATGGAATTTGATTATCTGTGTGGATTTCTAAGTAAATATATTTCATCAGTCAGAGTGGAGTGCAGAGAAGACTTCAAACCCAAACATTTCTCATGATGAGCAAGTGAAAACAATTTCCTCTCTGTTTATGGCGAGCAGGTCAATGAACAGCATCCGGTACAAGCCATTTGAAGCTCTCTCCGAGGCTGCTCTGACTTCTCTCATTTAATGTTCATCCTTCCCTGTGCTATTGACTCATTAATTGATCAGCATTTTCCATTTGCTCTGTGGATGACACCCTCTCAGGTGTTTTATTGTTCAAGAGATGAGGGCAGAAATATATGATGCTAATTATCTGCTTTGCTGTGTTAGTTAACCTCCATGTCATGTCTGAAGAGATGGTTTATGTTGTTTGTTTCTGCTTACCACCTACTGTGCCACCAAGAGTTATGGGAGGCTGGGTTCCAGAATTATTTGGTTTTCTGATTTTGCCTTCTGCACTATTTCAGCAGAAAAAAAAAAATTAAAAAAAAATCTCTCAACCTTTCAGTATAAGACAAGCCACTCCTAATTTATTGCAGCAATAGAATGATGCAGTATTGATTCCCAATTCCTAAGATCCTCATGTGAAAAACTGAAAATACTTAATATCACTGCTTCCTCTGAGAGCCATGATTATTTCTATGTGTTTGCTGCTAGAATAACATTCATGTGTTTTTTTTTTTTTCATCTCCAATTACTTTAAATACATAATTCAAGGTAAATGGATGACTTCTGAAATGGCATTCTTACCGTCAAAGAAAAATATAATCTGTGTTACCAACAAATTGTAATTACATTATACGGTCCTTCTGAAATGGGAGCAACAACTCATTTATGTAATAAAATGATTTAAGTATTGCTAAAGTACTCTCCTTCCATAGGAAGACATTAATCTCAATCTTCATAAAATAATCTATCTTTAAAGCTTTCCCTGCTATAGAATGATGTTCAGGTAGGCTGATAAAAATTCTGAAAGTTCTTCTTAGTTATGCAGATGAAACATTTTTTAGATAAAGTTCTAGCTTACAAACTGTCCATGAAATTCAGTGCAACAAATGTTATTTTGTGACTGCTTTGAATATGGCATTGTGCTAAGCCCTCAGTCATTAATATAGTATTCCATTTTGGCACGGACGCTATCTGAAATGTAAAATTTTTACCTAAAGGAAATATATATGTGTAAAATCAGGACAGAGAGGTGTCAGAATGGGATGAAGTGATACAAGGGAGATGCCTATAAATGGCCATATTTTGACAATAAGGCATGATGAAATAGATGTTCTAGATAGAAATAGAGGCTAGAAAGTGTGGGGTGAATTTAGACTCCAATTATCAACAAATTTAAAATGTGTGCAGAAGGAACTAGTAAGAGACAATTTGATTAGACATGTGGGTGGGGACTGAATTTGGAACAGTTTTCAACATTAGGTTGAGGACTTTGAAATTAATTCAGTAGACAAGTTAATGATTTCATTATAACTACATTTTAGTAAACACAATTTAGTTTTCCTGGCTAGCAGGAAGGAACACTAAGGTGGGCCTGACCCTAAGAAATGATCATAGGAAGTATGTTTGTCGTGCGGGGGACCCTGCTCGCTGCGCCATTTGTCGTGCACAGAGGCCTTCTCGCTGCGCCATCTTTCAGGCGGGGCGGCCTGCGGGGTCTCTGCTCCCGCTCCCCACACAAGAACGCAGGATATGGTGAGGCCGAAAAGGAACACCCACGGAGCCGTAGGTAGGGGAGCCATACCACCACGGTCTCACTGGAGGCTGGGCCCACCGGACGCCGACCTGCCTACCGCTTTTCCGCCAACCGACCGACCGACAACTCTTCTCCACTCTCTCGACTCTGTTCCTCTCCTCGGCCCTCCTCTTCCGCTCTCTTCGGCTCTGCTCTGCTCTGCTCCTCGGCAATCCTCGGCAGTCCTTCGTAGCCGCAGCAGTTATACCAGCGGCCAATCGGCTAACCGGCCACAGCCTACGGCCAATCAGCCACAGCCGATGGCCATCCACCACCCGAGACAGCACCCTTCCACGTGAGGCCGAGAGCCTGTAAACTACTTTCTGGGGCTCTGTCCCCACAATGTTGCAAGAAGGGAGTGGACATCAGGGCCTTTCAGAGGAAGGAGTTTGTCTCATATGCATATATCAATGCAGTACGAGAGTGAACCAAGAAGAGGGCCAGAAGAAAAGGTTTGCATAGGCATGTGAAGCTTGAGTCCTGCCTGATCAAAACTTCCCTGGGTCCCTTAGCAACAAGTGATGCAATAAACTGAGGCCAAGAAAGGCGGGGAGGCAGAGAACACAACCAATGATATTTATGCAGAATCACCACTCTGGCAACAGGATTGCACCTGGTGTAGGAGACCTTCACGATATCTACAGAGGTTAGCAAAGAGAAGGAACTCAGGCTTTACAATCAGGAAGACCTCATGTGTAAAGAAGTTACTTAACCTCTTTGAATCTTCCTTTATAGGTTACCTTTGTGAATGAAAATAAGACCTAGTTGGACAATCAGCTCTAACGCGTTTTGTGGAGCAAAAATTAATATAAGACCCAGTATCATATATCATATCATGTCATGTCATATCATATCATATCATATCATATCATATCATATCATATCATATCATATCATACCCAGTCTTATATTATAGTAAAATAAGACTGGGTCTTATATTAATTTTTTCTCCAAAAGACACATTAGAGCTGATTATCCGGCTAGGTCTTATTTTCAGGGTAACACGGCAGGCTGTAGAAATGGTGCAACACTCTAATTGCTACGTCAGATGTTCTGTGTAAATTTAGACAGGTTTGTGTGCTTGTGTGCATGTATAGAAGTAGATCAGGAAAAGGAAGAGCCAGAAGGAATTGTTCTCACTTTGGTCATCTAGGATAATGCATTTCCAGAGAGCCTGACTGAAAACTCACACAGTATCTATGAAATATGCCTAATAGAAACTTTCACTTTATCCAAACAATAATGTCTTTGTCCCTAGCTAAGGTGTTTAACCGGCTGAGCTATAGAAAAGACATTCTATAGTAGTTAGAGCTATGAAATAACTAATTTTAGACTTGTAAGTAAGGTGCAGAATAACTGAAGAAATCTGAACCCAAACTTGTATCTGACCACTAGCACAAGTCTGCAAAATGTACCATCTTCTAGACTCAGCATCCACATTTTACCTCCATATCAAACAGCATGAGTTTCCTGCCCATTATTCAATATGCTGTCTACACCAAGACTTGAAGTCATTAAGTGATATACAGTTCATTTGGTCATGTCACTAATGAAATCTAAACTGTTCCTGCTGATACCTCTGATTTTGTGTAGAGCAAAGTGCCAAGGTAACCACCTGGAGATTCAGGTTTTTAGTTCAGGAATTCACGGTTCTCTGTAGGACCTGCTCTTTATCATTCATTAACTCAAACATTTATATTAGTCATAATGACCCAATTTAGCAAAGATGGAGATTACAAATCAGAACATTTTTTTTTTTTCCCAGCTACGTTTTGAAAGGAAAGTTCAATGGAAGATGACATCTTTTTTTCTAGAAGAAAAATGGATCCGTTCACCAAATACTTATTAAATGATGTCAACTATGCTTTGAATAACAAAAGGTGAAACTAATTACTTTCCAAGTTAGAAGCCAAAGTCCTAGGTAAAGCTCTCAACAGCTTAAGAAATGTAAATCACCTATTTTGTTACCCACACACACACACACACACACACACACATATTAATCTATAGCTTTTAATTTGTGTTTCAAGTATATGCAAGATATTTTGGCAAATCAAAGGAAATTGCGAACTTGATCAATTGTATGAGAGAAGTTCAATGGGAGTGATTATATAATATCACGTAAATGAAAAAGCCTCAGATATAAGATCTAACTTTTTTCTGATGGTGTGGAAGTTATAGGCACTTGTTCTGAACTGATATTTGAGTCTCCTCAAAATCATGTTGAAATCCTAACCCCTAATGTAATGGTATTAGGGGGTGGGGTCTTTGGGAAGTGATTAGGTCATTAGGTTCCCTCATGATGGAATTGGTGCCCTTATAAAAGAGACCCAAGAGAGCTCCTTTGCTTTCTTTCTGCCGTATGAGGACATAGTGAAAAGATGGCTTATCCATGAACCAAGAAGCAATTCTTCACCATACACTACTACTGGCTATATCTTGGACTTCCCGGCCTCTAGAACTGTGAGAAATAAATGTTTGTTGTTTAAGTGACCCAGCCTGTGGTATTTTGTTACAGCAGCCTGAACAGACTAAGACAGCACTTAATAAGTGCTTGTAGCAAGAATAAATGAAACCTCTATCTACTATCTTATGATGCAATGTTGCTATATCATAACAACGGTTTTAAACTAAATCTAAGTCAGAGTTCTGGTCATCTTACAGCTTTACTTCGTCAGCCAGTACTTTATTTGGACTAAAGATAAAAATCATTCAGTTGGTCTTAGTCCTAACACAGCCATTTCTCTAATGGTGCCAAAGGGCAAGGCTTGCCACCACCTCCTTGCAAATCTTTGGTCTAGACATTTTGATCCCAAACATTGACATAACCCTACACTAGGTTGGGGATACGAGAATGTCCACCCTGGCAAAGTTCACAGTCTCACTGGGAATAGAAAATGAAGGCAGATGTGCTTCCACTGCCACGTCCACCCAGGACAGACATCTCTCCTACCTGACCACAGCATTCATTTTTGCCTGAAATGCTTTTAACTGAGTGCTCTAGTCAGCCACTAGCAAAAATCTGAGTTCCCTGGATACATGCTTATGGAAAGCAATATTATTACTTAGTACTGTTGTGCTTCATTCTAATTTTTGAAACATGAAAGGGAGAGAAAAAGAAGATTTATCAAAAAACAAAACGAAATCCATTAGTGCCAAATAATATTTGATATATGCACACTACTCTTGTTTGAGAAAACTGAATTTCGGTTTTAACATAAGCTCAGCAAATGCCAAAGAATGATGGTGTTATACAGGAAGAATCAACTCCATCTGATTCTCTGGTATTTTTCCACGGTTGCTTATTAAGGCAAAAGGAGCTTAAGTGTTTCTTTTGTTTTATAAGAAGAGTATACCCATAGAATTGCTGCAAATGCTTTCACCATAAGAGCCACTTCTTTGAGCCTCAGGGGTCTCTATTGAGCCTTCATAGTATGATAAGCAAGGTTTCTGGACTGTGTATGAGCTGTAGAAGGATGTGAAACAGGAAATATGAATCATGTATTTTTTTGTTAATATACAAAAAAACACATACACACACCCTAGCGGGAATTTAAAGTAAAGGACAATATTTTCAAAAGCTGTCCCTATGACCTAAGGCAAAAAAGTAGGTTGAATGGTGTTCAGAGTTTAAATCTGTTTACTACACTTGTACCCCTTATCCAGTTTCATTTTTCACAGTTTCAGTTACACAAAGTCAATCATGGCTTGAAAATATTAAATGGAATATTCCAGAAATAAACAATTAGTAAGTTTTAAATTGCATGCCATTCTGACTAGCGTGATGAAATCTTGTGCTGTCCCACCTGGGACCTGAATCATAACCTTTGTGCAGTGTCTCTACACTGTACACGCTTCCAGCTCCTTAGTCACGTAGTAGCTGTCTCATCTCAGTTATCAGATGCACTGTCACGGTATCACAGTGTCTGTTTCAAGTCACCCTTAATTTTACTAAATAATGGCTGCAAAGTGAAAGAGTAGTGATGCTGGCAATTCGAATATCCAAAGAGAAGCTGTAGAGAGCTTCTTTTAAGTGAAAAGGTATGTATGTATAGGAAAAAAACATAGTATATATAGGGTTCAGTACTATCTGTGGTTTCAGGTATCCACTGGGAGTTTTGGAACACATCCCCCTCTGGGAAGGGGGGACTCCTGTACTTATAAGCCCCCATAATCAGTGGGTGGAGGTGCTCTGAGCCTTCGTTTCTATACCCATAAACTAGTATAGGGCTGACAGCTACTTCAGATTGTTGAAAAGTTTAATAGTGATGACACATAAACAATATTGTCTGTAGTGCTTCGTTGACTATTATTATTGTCATTATTGATTAATTATTCTTATTAAATGGTGGCAAGACAAATTAATTAGTGATAAAATTCTATCTCATTGAATTTATTAAATGTAAATTCAGATCTGGATTTTGACCAATCCCAATAAAAACAATCTAATTTCCAGCTCTTCTGCTTAATTTCTCTCTGCCGCCGAGTAAGCACATGCAAAAGAAGAAGGAGGTTCTCTCTAGGCTCTGTGGAGCTCTCCAATTGCATGATTTTGTGACCCAAGTTTAACTCCTATCGCTCATCTGCTTCCAGGTAATTAAGCCAGGGAGATGAATATTTTTAGATTTTATAATTTTAGAAAAAAATACATTGATGTGTTTATCTAAAGTAGGTCTTTTAAACTGATGTTCGTGGCCTGAATTGTGTTTCAGAGGCTCTTTGAGTCCCCTGAAGATGCATGTAACATTTTTGTTTATGTTCATGTATGTATTTTTTTCTGGAAAGTGAGCTTATTACTTTCATTGGATTTTCTATGTATGTGAGACATGACACCTGACCCAGCAAAAAAGGGTTGTGCACCGTGAACCAAGAATTTCTAAAGGTTCGTAATTGTTGATCAAAATAATAGTATTATAAATAAAATGGTGTTATTTCATACTTTCATAGAATAAGCCCATGCAAAAGATAAAACTAGAATCCAAGTTTTTTGGTTGAGTATCAGTCAAGACAGAGTACTGGTATCTTAGTTCAGGTCCTCGGATGCAAGGTGGTTTACTTGGGAAGCCCTCTTGGAAAGTACTACAAGCAAGAGAATGTAACAAAGAGGGATGGAAAAGAGAGAGAAGCCCACAGAGGTGTCCTGTTAATGGGTCACTGTTGTAAGGAGTTCCTAGGAAACTTTTGCAGAACCCTATGCATGCGTCTTGGATTGTCCAAGAGATTGAGTAGGACAGTGAGGGCATCTACCCACTTACTTCTGTTGCTCACTGTTGCTTCTGAGGCTTTCATTGTAGGCTCTTTCAGGTTGCCCTGCTCGTAGATAAAGCAAATTTCCAAGGAACTAGGGAAAGCCCTCAGGCAGAGAAGCATGGAGCTTCAGGCACTAGATTGGGAGATAGCAGCAGCTACTGGGTAGAATCTGGTTGGGTGTCGCCCATTCCAGAATCTTTCTTCTCCTACACACCCACATCCAATCATTCACCAAGCTGTAACTTCAAATTTTACTTCCTGCAATACATTTTGTATTTATCCTCTCTATCATATTTAATTGTCTCTGCCTTGGGTCAGACATCTGTAATCACTCTCCTGAACTATTGCAGTGCTTTCTGGCTGATCTCCTAGCTCATCTAAGCCATCTTCTGGTCTAAATTGTTGCCCACTGACATTTTTAGAGGCACACCTAACAATATTTTCCCCGAGTTTTATATCCTTCAATGGCTCCCAACACTGTTAGATAAAATCCACACTTATCGGCATTTTCTGTAAAGTACTCCCAGATAAGTTTTTCATCCCATTCTCAGTATCATTTCTGTTCTCATTTGTGCCCTCATCCGATAGACTCTGGTGTAATCATTCTTCAGAACTCTGCCCAGACAGTCCCTGAAGTCAAGCTTTTACAGACAACTACCCCTTTCCCCTCAACTAGGCAGTCAAGCCTCATCTCAACCTCCTCCCACATACACATGCCCATTGTCCCATCATTTCTTTCCTCCAGTCTGTATTGCATATATCATTGTAATGGTACCTGGTACATAGTAGCTTCTCAAAAAATATTTTCAAATGATTTCACTAAATGGTAGCATGAATTCAGTGCATTGTATTTTATATTTACATATTGGTATCTTCTATAAGACCACGATTGCATCTCACCAACCCCTTACCAACAGCCTCCAGCATAATTATAATAATGTGTGTTCAACAAATGCTTATTGACGTGAATCATCATAAATGCTGACATGGTGGATTGTGAATAAATAGAAGGTAGAATCACATAAAACTGAATTCACATTTTGCCTTTGACACTCACTAGCTGTGTATATTGAGTAAAATACTTAACCACTCTGATTTTACTTAGTTTATTTGTAAAATGGGATCGCAAGCGTAGGTCATGTCACTTCTTCCAACTAGACATTCCCCTTTCCTGTAACAATAGCATATGTCCCTGGCTATACCCCTGTGACTTACAGTGTACTCCATTGGAGGATCATACTTCTCTGCCCATAGACCCTGTAATTGGCCACATGACCTGCTTACATAACTGAAAGTAAACAGAAGTGGTTTATGTCCCATCTGAGCAAACACCTTAAGAGCCATTGTTTACGTAAGTCAGCGGAATCAGACTCTAAAATGTCGTGAGAAGTAAATTAATCATATAAGCAAAATACTTAACAGAGAGGCCAGCGTAAGATAGGTTTTTCATAAATCTAAGTTCCTTTCCTCTGTCATGTTAATTTGAAAACCCAAAGCTAGTCCAGGAGTGGACATAAGGCAGAAGTTTGAAAACGTTCAAATAAATGAATAAACAAATAAGTTGGGCTTAATTTTTAAACAACAAAATATAGAAACTTCCTTTTCTTCTAGTCATTTCCTGAATATAAGTTACTTTGACAAATATTTTATATCATAATTTTAGAAGAACTTGCTAACATTTCCAGGAATGTTTATATGTAGTCTGAAAGAATTAAGCATTTAGAAGCTCAGCTTTCAAGAAGCCTACAACATAAATAATTTAATCAAGAAACCTGTACTATACACCTGTATATCCAAAAATATTGTAGACTTATAAGTTACAAGTTTGATAACACATTACTAAATTCCCAACTAAGATTTCTTTGCTTAGTTCCATAGACCACAAGATTATAGTAATGGTATGATTTTTTAGTTTAATGTTGTTTCCTTTCTGTATGCTTCTCAGAGAGGCAATATAAAGAAACACCTGTCTTGACATAAATGGATAGGTATTCAAATTATCCATTTTATTCTACAGACTTATAACCTTAACAGCAACTTCAGAAAACTATAGTAGTAACTATAGAAATTAATATGTTTGTTGACATCACAATTGATTTCACTTAACCATCTCATTTCTTGGATATACCGTATTTTGCGGTGTATAATTGCACTCCCATGTATAATGCACACCCATGTTTTTGGCCCAAATTTTCAGGGAAAAAAATATTTTGTTTTAATTTTTTTAATTCAAATTTTTATTTGTTTACATTTAGGTACTTGTTTTTTGTATTATAAAGAAATTTTAGCATTTATTTTTTAACATTATGGTATAAGAAATTTTAAGTAACGAATAATTACAAAACAAGAACAGATACAAGGTACAAGAAATTTTATGTATTGGTAACAAATTTACGATATTTACACATCATAGAAGGGCAAGAACTCTTCATCGTTGCAAGTTCGTAGTAAATTCAACAAAGCCGATTATCGTATCCCAGGGTATTATTTTGCATATGGGTATTGCTATTAATTTCTCGAGTTACACTTTTAACTCATAAGCATAAATAAAAGAATTAAAAACATTTATATACAGAGGGTGCCAAAAATGTATACAAATTTTAAGAAAAGAAATCTATTAAAATTGTAATACTCAATATATACCAATAACAAAAGATGAATACAAGTCTCATTTGACATCTGCAATTACAAGAGGTTCTCAAAGTGGTTATCATCGGTGTCCAGACAATTCTGATTACTGAGAACTACTGCTTGAGCAACATTGACCAAAGTGTCCACTTGTATACATTTTTTTGGCACCACCAGTAGGTACAGAATTAGTAGTACCCAAGTATAATGTGCATCATTTTTCCTTCACAAATTTGGGTAAAAAAGTGCACATTATACACGGCAAAATATGTAAGTTTTCATATAGAAAAGCATTTCATAAAACCATCGTTGGAGTCTAGCTTTTCATTATTTCTCAATATTTTATATAACATTACCTAAAGAATCATCATGAATTTCAATTACAAAGCTAGTGAGTTAAACAGTAAGTTGGAGGACATAAAATAATTTAAAAATTAGCCTTAAATTTTCAAGGAATCAATTCATTCTCCAAAGGAAAAGGCTAATAAAAACAAAAGTTTATCAAGAAGGGCATATTCCATGAAAGTAGGGGCTGGGTCAACAGAGAAATGTCACATTAATATTTATATAAAAGGGTATTTATTTATCAAACATTTATTAAATGTCTATTATTTGCCAGTCCCTGGGCTGGCACTAGAGTTTGTAAGATGGCAAGACATATGTCCTGCCCTCAGAAGCATAGGGCTAACATAAGACACTAGCAAGTACATTCAAGATCATGAACACATCTGGTGGCTTTATTCTGATTGAAGACAGGAGGGGATGGGAAGACAGAAGGATGGTGGTCAGTGGGATTTGGGGAATTTTTAGAAGGTGGTGGGGGTTGGGCATGAACAACTGCAGTTTCCTGAAGGGAATTATAGGTAAGAATGAGGGAAAGCCGTGAAACACGGTACAGAAACATTTGCTAAGCCCTTCTCTGATTCTGTTGCCACAGAATCAGTTCCTCACTCATGTCTTCCTTTATTCAATCATTTCACTTTGGTCATCTAAGTGGGTTAGGTGCAAGGTGCCTCAGTTAACAAGACAGACACAGGCCCTGTCCCCATGGAGCTCATGATCTTATTATAGGGATCCTGTCATGGGGAACAGCCAATGCCAAGCTCAAAACATTAGACTCAGTCATTTTGAGAAGAGAGACTCAGAAATATTCTGTTGTTGATATGAAGGTCATTGAATTAAGTACTTGTTCACACTGACACACAGAATAAAGCCACTTCTTCCTCCCTATACTGTTAGCGGTGAGTCAGCTCCAGCTGCAGGCTGCCTTATTGTCCTACCAGCGGCTGTGTAGTGATAAAAAGATGTTGGGGCCCTGGTCTCTTTCCTTTCCCCGAAGCCCTCTCTTTCACAGCACTCTACAACCAAATCCACGTATGCTTCCCCATCAAGGACTCAGTCAAGTACCCACCATATGTCTGGTGAGCTAGCACATACCAGGCAGTGCTAGGCACCACTGTATCAAGACAGCCTGATCTTGGGCAGGCCTGGTGGCTCAGGCAGTTGGAGCTCCATGCTCCTAACTCCGAAGGCTGCCGGGTTCGATTCCCACATGGGCCAGTGGGCTCTCAACCACAAGGTTGCCAGTTCGATTCTTCGACTCCTGCAAGGGATGGTGGGCAGAGCCCCCCAACTAAAATTGAACACGGCACCTTGAGCTGAGCTGCCGCTGAGCTCCCGGATGGCTCAGTTGGTTGTAGCGCGTCCTCTCAATCACAAGTTTGCCGGTTCGACTCCCGCAAGGGATGGAGGGCTGTGCCCCCTGCAAATAGCAATGGCAACTGGACCTGGATCTGAGCTGCGCCCTCCACAACTAAGACTGAAAGTTCAACAACTTGAAGCTGAACAGCACCGTCCACAACTAAGATTGAAAGGACAACAACTTGACTTGGGGAAAAAAAAAAAGTCCTGGAAGTACACATTGTTCCCCAATAAAGTCCTGTTCCCCTTCCCCAATTAAAAAAAAAAAAAAAAAGACAGGCTGATCGTTCATGTCCCAAAGGAGGAGAAACAGTTTCAACACAGTATGTCCAGTACCACAATAGAGGAATATAAAATGTGTTACAAGAAGAGGTGGGAGTCCTGGGAGTAAAGGAAAGGTTTCACAAGAGCATTAATGTCTGAAACTTGAAAGGTGAGTGGCAGCTCCCCATGGAACAGACGCAGGGGCACAAGCGTGACAGGCAGGCTGTGGAAGGCTGCTCAGCCTGCGGAAGACAAAGCCTTGCCTTTTGAATTATGTCTACACAGGGTAAAAAAAATCCTAGGAATGTTTGTGTTTCATCACAGGCTGTTTTCAGTGTGATTTATATTTTAAAATATTCATTGAAGAGGCAAGCTTTTTCATTCCACAATCCAAGTAGAGCATTAAATAAAATCTTGTACAATATTCTTAATAATGATGTAATCTGAGGTACTGTGCTGATTATGTAGATTTATTAAGAATAACTTCATTGCTTTGTAACTAAAAATGGGTGAGAGATCAGTAAAAGATTGTTATTTTTTAAAAAAGCAGCAATAAGATTTCCCAGAAAGCAGGGACTTTTATTTCTGTTGGCAGGTTACTATGCATGAGCGTATTTACTTGCTGAAATATTTTGTCTCAGATGAAGAGTATAGCTTTGGTAAGAGAAAACCATGTTCAGCCCTTGCTCAAAGCTTGTTGTGATAGATACTACCAGAGTTTTCTGATATTTCTACTTCTTGTACCCTTCCTGCATACATGGCAGAGTGACAGCTCTCCTTCCTCATAAATTAGCAAGGTGACTAGCTTTGGACCATAAACTGTGAGCTGCAGTGACAAATGCCACTTCCAGGTTGAAACACTTGAGGTCCAGTGCGCAATTCTCCAACCTCTCCTTCCACGCGTAAGGAAACTCAGAAACATCTGTTGAGACAGAAGTGTCACAGACTGAAGCCCGTGACACAACATGCAGAGGCTGCCCTGTAGAGTTGTCTGGCCTCTTCAGATTTTGCGTAAGTGAGAAAGAAACACTGAGAATTTGGGCCATTCTCTAGTGGATACACTTGTTTAGAAACATGCGAATATCAATGAATTTACAAAGTCAGGCCCATCTGCATCACCTTAACCTAGATTAATGAACGGCTGTGATTTGGTAATATTTATAATCATAAACTGCACAGAAAGTTAAGCTTTCTGATTGATATCAAAATATGTTAGGCACAAATTTTTTCCTCCATAATAAAAACAAAACAAATAAAACACAACCGAGTCTTCTTTTGTTATGTAGATAACAATATTGTAGAACCAGGAGTGGGAAGGGAGTATTAGAGGTGGCATTGAAGATATATGAACCTATATATCCTTCCTCTGTTACAACACAGTCCTATAATGAAGTCCTAGAACAAACTCCTGATCTCCCCCACAGAGGGGCAAGGTGATTGTTCACAAAGTGAGCACATTACCATACATTCAGCCATAGAAACTGTGACAATGTGCATTTATTCTGAAACAATGCATATAATCACAAAGTTTCCAGAAAGTGAATGGCTGAACACTATCTCATGGCAAGCGCTAAGCAAGGAGGGTGGGCAGGGCAGATCCCTTGTCTTCCTTCCAGTTACAAAACATACAACAGAGGGCATCTTTGCTTTCTTATCCTTGGAGAAAGCTTTGAAGCTTTAGCTGACTCAGTCTTCTTTTCCTTTAGATGTGAACACTTTAAAATAATCTGCTAGCAAACAGATTGATGGGCAAAAATCAAAGGACATTGTGATCAATATCTCTTACAATTACTCTAAAGAACCTTATAGCTTCATTTAAGATATAATTGGATTTCCCTTTAAGAGAAAGAAAAGGTTAAACTTGAGAAGAAAAAAAGCAAAACCATATTAAACAGCACTGCTTGACACAGTCTTTGCAACTATAAATGCATAATAATCTCAAAGATCAATATCTGTTCTATATTTTTAAGATACTTGATGTAATGCAAAGAATAGCCTGTGCCCTTAAATGAGAAAACATGGGACAACATGGGAAAACACAGGATGGCATTTTACGGTAATATCTAAAAAAATCAGGATGATCACCAAACTGATATGACAGTTCAAAAATAAAGCATATTGTTTGATATAGTCCTTAATAATATTTTTATTTGTACATCTATTTTGAAACATAACAATTTGAGGAAGGCATTGTAATATAGAATTTATACTGTTTGGCTTTATTTAAAATATTCATAAAAAGAGAACAGCCAATAAGACCTCTGATTTGAAACTATGCCCTCAGAGCTATAGGAATAGGAAAAATAAAACAACACAAAACATTCATTTAAGGATTTGGTGTGGTTTGGTGTAAAAATCTTAGTCTTTGAAACTAGGAAAACCTTTACTTGAATGCAGGTCAATATGAGTGGCTCTGATTATATGGGTAGACTACTTGATTTTCTTTGAATTTCTTTACCTGAGAGATCGCAACCACAGTCTACAGTGGCTGTCAATGATGGCCAGCAGCCAACTCCTGCCAGCTGCCTGTTTGTCTGCAAATAAAGTTGTACTGAAACACAGCCATACCCATTATCTATGGTTGCTTTTGGTTACAATGGCGAAAGCGAGATTACAACAGAAATTGTAATATAAGGCCTGAAACGTTTACTATCTCTCCTTTGCAGTAAAAATTTGCCAATCCTTAGTCTATGGGGTTGTTGTATGGACTATAAATGATTTAACACTGCTTGGTACATGGTAGCTGTTTTCATTAAGTCATTATTCAAGAAAGCACAAGGTTAAGGTCACATAAGCTATGAAGAAAATGTTTCAATTGCCACATCCTGTCGATCAATGAATCCTTAACCATCTTAGAAAAAGCTCTTCACCAAAGTGCTTCACTTAGGAGACAGCAAAGAGTATCCACCTGTCCTTTCCTCTATGAAAAAAAGAAAAGAAAAATATGACCCAGATAAATGCAAATTCAAAGGATACCACTGAGATACCATTTTTCACCTAATAGATTGGCAAGAATCTCAAGTTTGACAGCACACTCTCTGTTGGCAAGGCTCTGAAAAAATAGTTATAGTCATGCATTGCTGATGGGAGTGAAAATTGTTGAAACTACGGAGAAAAACTTGCAATATTCAACAAAATTCCCTATGAATGTACTGTTTGATTATACTTGGGAACATATCCCTGAGATATCTGGTAAGAAAGCGTGCACAAGGTTATTTATTACAACTTTTTTTGGTGGGGGTGGGGAGCAAGAGCAAAAGACGGGAAACTGCCTAAATGTCTACTCACAGGGTACAGAAAGACTTAAAGCAAATGGCCTGTGATCCATTTTCCTCCTGATTACAAGGAGACACTGGGGATGGGGAAAGAAGGTAATTGACCTGGTTTAGGCTCCTTGAAAACATACTAACTAGATCATTGGGCAAACAGCTTCAGCTTAATGAATTTTTTTGCTCAGAAGAGAACCCTCATCAATGGAATGGTTTAATCAGGAAATCCCTGGTTTAGGTTATTATAGTAAATAAATCTTCAATCCATATATTTATGAGGCATGATTCCCTGGAGAGTATCATATTAGCTATTCAAATTTCTTAGGTATAAAACGGGATGTTGCAAAATTAAATATTCCTTGCTATGTGAGGGAATTGCAAACCTCATTAGAAACCTCATCTATCACTCTGGGCCAGAGAGCATGGATCTGGGGTGGAAAAGAAGGACCGGGAGTCATATGGATAGCTTGGATTTCTCCATGCAGTACCAAGTATCTCTTGATAACTTGTATCCTTGAAACATTAGCAAAGTTTGATACTGTATAATAGCCCTGATTTGACCAATCTCATTCTTTGTGTTAGCTCATCCACACAAAGGAATGCCTTATGCAGGTTAATGAAGTGAACTATATATACACTAATATAGAATGATCCCCAGGATATAGTCTCAGTGAAAAAAATCAAAGTGCAAAAGAATGTATGTAATATGCCACTCTTCATGCAAGGACAGGATGAGATACAGCTACACGAGTACATAAGTATTAGCTTGCACATGCAAAAGTAAACATCAGAAGGTTAAACCCAAAGCTAATAAACATGGTAACTATAGAAAAAAGAAGGAACAGGGCACAAGGGAAAGGGACAAATGTGATATTTCTCTGAATAAACTTTGTCATATAATTTGTACTTGGAGATAAATGTTACATATTCAAAAATAAAATTAAATCAAAAAGAAAAAATCTGTTGAAATTTAAAAAATTCTGAAACAAATTAACCAAATTATATATAAAATTTATGACATGATCACAGGAAAAAAATTGAAGCAACTTTAGTTTTCACTCTTTTGATCGTACATCCCTAAAAATATAAAATTAACACACAATAAAAAATTTTTAAACTTCATTCGGTACTCTTATTGTTAGTGATAATATTAATATTATTTTGAAAATATTATATATACAAGTCTGACAATTAAGTTTGCAAACTTGCCACCATGAACTTACACTGGCAGCACTGTACAAACAGCTCGGTAAGGTTTCATAACCTTGGTATATCAGTGTCTCACAGCTGTGTTCATGTCGATGTGTGGCGGTGTCTTGCTGGGTGGTGTTCATTATTGTTGTTACATGATTTTGTGTGTTGTCACAAGAATGTCTGAGCTTGAATTAGAGCAATAAACAAACATTAAATTTCTCGGTAAACTTGGTAAAAGCGGAAGTGAAATCAGGGACATGTTAGTCCAAGTTTATAGAGACAATGCCATGAAGAAAACAGCAGTGTACAAATGGATTAAACATTTTTCTGAGCAAAGAGAACGTGTCATTGATGAAGAGAGGTCAGGGCAGCCAATAATGAGCAGAACTGATGAAAAGATTACAAAAATTTGTCAAATTGTGTGTCAAAATCATCAGCTGACTGTGAGAAGCATAGCAGACCAAGTAAACTTCAATAGAGAAACAGTTAGGAAAATCTTAAGTGAAAATCTTATGGGAAAGGTGTGTGCCAAAATGGTCCCAAAGGAGCTCACCAATGAACAAAAGCAAAGGAGAGTTGAAGTTTGCCAAGACCTTTTGGAGAGGCAAGACAATGTTTTGGGCCATGTTATCACTGGTGATGAAACATGGGTGTATCAATATGACCCTGAAATAAAGCATCAAAGTGCACAATGGGCGTCAGTCAATTCTCCACAACCAAAAAAGTTCCATCCGTCCAAATCAAGAGTCAAAATGATGTTGCTAACCTTTTTTGATATCAGAGAGATTATTCATTATGAATTTGTACCAAGTGGACAAACAGTTAACCAAGTTTACTATTTGGAAGTGCTGAAAAGGCTGCGTGGAAAAGTTACATGAAAACAACCTGAACTTTTCACCAACAATTCTTGGCTCCTGCATCATGACAACGCACCAGCTCACACAGCACTGTCTGTGAGGGAGTTTTTAGCCAGTAAACAACTGTATTGGAACACCCTCTATACTCACCTGATCTGGCTCCCAGTGGCTTCTTTCCTTACCCAAAGATAAAGGAAATATTGAAAGGAAGACATTGTGATGACATTCAGGATATCAAGGGTAATATGACGGCAGCTCTGATGGCCATTCCAGAAAAGAGTTCCCAAATTGTTTTGAAGGATGGACTAAACACTGGTGTCAGTACACAGCTTCCCAAGGGGAGTACTTCAAAGGTGACCATAATGATGTTTGGCAATGAGGTATGTAGCACTTTTTCTAGGATGAGTTTGCGAACTTAATTGTCAGACCTCGTATTAAGATGAAATAAGTTTTGTTAAGAATTAAGATTTTTCAATGAAAAAGAAAAGATGATATGCATATAATAAGTTTAAAATTCTGTAAGATTATACTTGAATTGGAAATATTGTATGACTTTGGACTTATTTTTCTTAAAAAAGGCCTTTCTTAGCTCCATCTCTTTAAAAAGCCCAGAAAAAATACCACTCCAGATGAGAATCTCTAGTATTTAGATTGTGGTTTCTAAATACCATTCTCTACAAAGAATGAAGGGCTCCTTACAGGATGTCTGACTAAAGGTCCAGAATACTGGATGGGCTTGGTATATCGGTTGTGCTAGAAACATGGAAACTGTACAAGACCAGTGGGCCTGTGTCAAAAGGACAAGAAGTCAACATGAAGTTGTCCGCAATGACTGAAAGGGAGCAATTTGAATTTACGTGAAATAGGGGAATAGAATAACAAATAAACCAATACCACAAATGAACAAATCCAGAACGTGAGACATTCTATAAGACAATTGACCTGGTTTCTTCAGAAGTCAACAATGTGAACAAAAACAAAATGAAGCTGGGAGGGAACTGGGGGAAAACATCTAAATAAAGAGACTTGAGCGATCAAAATGGAATGTGTGGGCTTTAGTAGCAACAGCCATTTTTTAGGTGACCAGGAAATTTAAACATTGATTGGGCAATAATGGATGCTAAGGATGTACTGTTATTTGTATTTGCTAAGATTGTGGCATTATGATTCTGGAAGAAAACATCGTTTGTTTGTTTTCAGAGATGTATACTGATCTATGTAGGGACAAAATGACATGATGTCTGAGATTTTATTTAAAATATCTTAGCCAAAAAAAGAAAAAAAAAAAGAAAAAGGTAAAGCAAGTATGACAAAAGCTTACCGAAGCGGGGAAATGGATATACGACATTCAGTTTGTTTTTCTCTCTTCTTTTGTGTATGTTTGATGTTTTTCATAACATAAAAAAGAAAGATGCTTTGGGAAAAGATTTGAAACTGCACATGATTTTCCATTTTTGTTGTAAGTTGGCCCCTGGGATGTGTCCATTCAAGCCAAGCTCCCCCAATCACCTTAACAACTAACTATGAGAACTTTCTGTGAGGCTCAACAATGATGGTGCTGATTGAGTGGAGGTGTATACATAGAAAGAAATAAATCTTTGAGTCAATTAAAGAATGATACAAAAATGCTATCACAGTCAGCCTGGTGATGATTTAGTATCTCTCACTTGGAGAAATGATGCATTTTAAAGTATTTTATTATTTCTTTTATATACTCTAAGCAGTCTGTCAGCTTGATCAATACACATAAAAACTTTCTCAATATGATGAAAAGAACTAGTCAGAATCTACTTTTAGAGTAAAAAAATTAAATTACTTTTCTTTCAATAGCTGTATTGACATTGAAAGTTCAATAAAAGATACCAAATGCCACCAGAGAGATCCGATATGCTGCTATTCAATTACAAGGGAAGGTGATTTAGTAACTTTATTGATCCTACCTCTACATTTTCCAAGGTTATAATTAGTCATTTTTTTTTTTTGGGGGGGGGGAGATGCAGGTGTAGAAATGCTTAAGAGTGACATAATCTCAGCCTTTCACTTAAAGCTGATAATAAGATCTAATAATTTTAATAATTGGGAAGCTATCAATATAAATATAAATTTCTCTGCACTAGAACTGTAGAACAATATATGAGGTGAATTAGCTAGAAGAAAGTAAACTCTAATTCTTATAAATTTCTAACAATACAACTTACCTTATTTAAGGTTTCACAGTTTAAGAAGTATTTTCAAATAAGTTGCTCAATTTAATCTTCATGTCTACTCTGTGTGTAGGCAGAGATTTTATAAAGTAAAGCTCTACTTTACAAAGACACTGAGTTTCAAGGGGCAAAATGATAACTTACTCAACGGCACACACTTACTGAAGTAATGGTAGCAATACCACTGATTTATACTCAATAAATTACTTAGAATAAAATAGGACATTAGCAGCTGAAAGTAGAGACATGCTAAACCCCACTTACCTTTCAAAACCAATCTGCCGAAATGTCTTTTCCCATGTTGAGCCTGTAACAGAAGGAAGGAACATAATTAGTACACAGCAAGTATCCACATAGTTTTGTTCGGTTTTTTTTGCAACCCTGCTAGGTACTTGGTTTTACACTTAAGTGGAAGACTGTTTTCCCTCAGATGTATCACTTCTCACCTCCAGTTCCCAAATGGCCTTTTAGAGAGCATTCCACATTGGGAATTAAGCACATATCCCCTGCCATGGGACAAATCTCTACCCCACTTTCCTGTAGTAAGGCAATAGCCCACTAAATCATTCTCTAAATATCTAAATGTGTCTGGTTCAGAATAACATGAGCAAAACTCTGCTATCAAAAATAAAAAAAACAGCATATTGTAAGTTGTACTCTCTAAAATTCAACTTTTACTTTTGTTGTTCATATGGAAAGCTAGATGACACTGTAGGGGAGCAAAATTTGCCACCTCAAAATGTGTTTTTTTATCATGAGGATTATTTTAGGCTGATTAATTTTAAGAAACAGAGGACTCTAGTAGTTTATCTTTTTACCTCCCCCTGAACTGCCTAAAAGAATTTAGATACTGGTGCCTGTACTAGGAAGAGAGCTATTACCATAGATAACTTCTTTTTACATATCATTTGTACTGTGAGTCAAACGCAAAACAAAACATCTGTTTACCAATCATTTGCTCTTTCCATCTCCACTTGAACTGTCTTCCTCCCCTTTGAAGTTCCAGATCTATACCCCCTTCTCTTTAGCCCAGGATAACATGTAAACCTCAATTGCTTGACTGTCTTGAGAAACTCATATCTTTGGGGTTCCCATATGTATAAAATTAATTTTTTTTCTCTCCTGTTAATTTGTCTTATGTTAATTATTAGGCCAGCCAGAGAAACCTAGAAGGGTATAGTAAACTTTTTCCTCCCCAATAACACTCTGAATTTCCAACTCATTATACACGATGCCTTTATCTCACTAACATTGAAGCACAGGATTAACATTTTGTTTTTATTTTTTAAGCTAAATATTTTAATCAGAAGTCCCCTAAATGCAAAAATGCTGTTTAAAGTAACATGAATTGAAAAGTAGTATATCCAATTCTACAAAGAAAGCTGGGTATAAAAAAGATTTTCTACAATCTTTCCATGTAATAACTCTTCCCTACATTATAGGCATAATAATTTTCTTCATACTTGATAGAAAGAAAAGTCCAAATTTTTATCAAAGACTGTTTTAATAAAAATTCTGCATTTACAAAAGTTAAGGGTCTGTGCTTAACCCATAGTTTTACATTTTCATGATGTTCAGTCAGTGGCAAAAACATTCTGATTTCAGTAACTATTTCAAGTAAACACCCACATATCCCTAAATTCACAAGTTGTGTTTTATACTAGTTGCTTGATAATGACAGCAGATAACTACTGCCTTTCTGTACAATTTAGTTCTGCACACAGGAAGTAGTGGATTCAGCATTGGTCTCCAGAAGCAGCTATAAAGCTACCCTGCTTCTTTTCCTAAAGTCACAATAAACTAGGATGGTGGTTATGTTTCTTTCTTGAGAACTCTACCTCACATGTTTTATCTTCAGGTGGTTACTCAGGGTCTCCTAAATATCAGACAGACTTCCTGTAAAGGCAGGAGTAGATTTTATATAGGAGTAGTATGAACCAATCCCAAGAGAGCACAAACATGGTGTTTCACCATGGGGATAAGGTTCATACTCCTAGGCTATGACAGATCATTTTAAATAATTTTTATGAATAATAAAGGACTAAGTTTCAGATATGAATTATACACACATATATATACACACACAAATTTAAAGCAGATTCAGGCTTATCTCCTTGGATAAAGTCACTCTTATCCAACTGAATTCCAATATGCTTTGTTGAGCAGAAGTAAAAGATATGGAATTTTAGTTAACCAGCCCAGGAATTTCTCATGGCCCCTGGCCCAGCGGAGTGGGCCCCATATGAATATCATTTGTACTGTGAGTCAAACGCAAAACAATTAAGAATCTCTATCTGAGGAATTCTTTGAAGATAATTATCCTGCCCCTAAAATCTTAGCAATGAAGACACTGGCAAAGAATATATAACCTGAGTCAGAAACCATATTGTACTCCAAGACAGCTGGCAACTGCCTGGCCCAAACTAAGAAGCAGGAGAGATTAAGCGTCTCCTGCCAAGTGAGAACCAGACAGTCTGAGTGCAGACCAAATGGGAAGGGTCCAAGGGAGGGTGAGGTGGGGGTGGGGTGGGAGGAGGGTGGGTTTAGATGCTACATTTCTTGGCTTCTCTTGCTTCCAGTGAGAAACAAAGCAGCTTTTAAATGTTTCTACATTTGCATTTTCTCCAGTTCTTAACTGGAGAAATTAATTTTCCTAAATTAATTTTTTAAACAAATTTTTAAGAAAAACCCCTTTTTAATAGACTCTATTTATCTTCAAGGAAAAATAAAAATAAGTGACTTTGCTATACCGCACTATCAGGATTTTAGAACATGGAACTTTAATTAAGAAATATGTTCCATCTTTATTTCTGAGAAAAGTAAACTTATTCAAACAGGCAGAACAAGTTAAAAGTGTTTGGTGCAAGACTTCCAAACTCTTTAGAATAAACATTATCAAGCCATTCAACCAAGCACAAGACAGATGATGAAACAACGACTTCCTTCTAGAAACTAAAAATCAATTTAATTAATAATTTGAGCATCTCTCATACCATAGGTATCCATCATTGATTGTTGTTGATACTCTGCTAACCATCATTATAGTTATATATAGGACTGAATATATTAAAGTATGGTTTCTGACTCAAACACCACATACCCCGGAGGTTTGGGTTTTATGTCTTTTGTGAGCACTTAGTCATGATGAAAGGAGAAACACACAATAAATGGAACAGACATCTCCAGATCCTTTGGCACCGAGAATATTTTTGGCAGCCCATTATTCAGTTGCTGGGGAATTCTTTTAAAGCCATTAACCATGTTTTACATGGTAAGGTAATATTATTCTCCTTTGCCAGAGCAGTCCAACACACAGAGAAAAGTAGAGAAAACAAAAGGAGCTGGCAGACTTCCTTGATTCAACACTTTTTAAATGAGATTTATAATATAGAGAAGTCTAAAACATGTTACATACTTCAGGGAAAAAGCAAACAATGGCCACAACAACATAAAAGAAAATATATAGCATAGAGAGATGGATACAATCCATAAGAGGCATTTTTTCTTTGCATTCTTAGATGAAATAGTTAGAAATAATGATTATGATTCTTCATTTTAAAAAATTGCCCTTTGTAGCACAGGTATCCCAAAAACAGAATTGAAATTTGTGGAGGAAAATAAAGACCAGAGGTTGGAAACAAACCCTGGACTAAATGTCAGTCTGAACAGCAAGTTTCAGTATCTAATCTCTTGTGTGCCCCAGGTGACAAACTACCTCCTAATATCCTTTGGTACTGACACTCCCAAGACTCCAAGGGGAACTACTACACTGAAGTATAGAGGACATTCCTTTGTGGAGTTATCAACATTTGCTCCTTTACAAAATGAACAAAGCTCCATCTCTTTGTTCTCATTCCCCCTCCCACTCTCCCTTCCCCTGGCACCCCATCTACCTATTAGCCTCTGTTGGTTCCAGGTTCCCTTCTTCTTTCCATCACAGAAGTAAGTTATGGAAACTTCCTTTCTTTGGGAACTACTTTCCCCAGGCCCATGAGCTGCTTCCATGGGTGCTCCCAGTCATATTACCTCTCCTTCTCTCCTTGCCTGGCCATAGGGGCAAGGACGTCTGGCCAGTCCTCAGAGCACCTATCTACCCGGCCACAGGTGATCAGGATGGGCATGTGATCGGCTATGTCGAGCCAAAATGGAACCTTTCCTGCCTGGCTTGACCTAACTGGTAGGAACCTCTCTCTGCTCGCCTATCAGAGACCCAGAATCATGTGAGCCCACATGATTGTTCACAATGTAGCCATGTTACCGCCACATGGAGAAAGCCTGTGTAAGAGGAAAGATGGGATCCAAGAGCAGGAGTAGCCAGGAGAGGGGTCTCCTGATGGCATGTGTGTCTGTCCAGCTGCTCTAGATGCCCTCGCCTTCCCTGCCACTCCAGCTATACGAGAGGAAAAACAATTGCGTTCTTTAGTCTAGTTTGAAGTCTAAGTTCACTCTAGTCTTACATCTAGTTTTAAGCCTGACATGTGTATCTCAATATGAGATATTGAATATAAGCAATAAAATGAGGTCTTACAATGCCTTGAGCATCCAAATTTTATGTGGTAATATAAACATTTTAAACAAATTCTAGATGCTTTAAAAACTATATTTTAAATCAAGAGAGTGCCCATTCTCCCCCAAATTAACATAGCAATAAAAACAGCTTATGCTTTATGCTAACTTTATCTATATATTCGCTAGTTTAATCCTCCCAAACACTCCATGAAGTCAGTACTATTATCATATCCTCTTTTCAGGTGAGAAAACTGAAGGGTAGAGACTTGGGAATCCAGAACTGGTGTTTTTAACTTTACTCATTGCTTCGTTATACGTTGGGGCTTGTATTCTTGTCTTTTCTTCTGTCTTCATTTTCCTTTTCTTATTCTCCTTCCTATTATTTGTCTCTTGCCTTGATCTGCCTATAATATTAGAATTCATAACTATATATTTTTTAATTCCACAAAGTTTTGTGTGTCTGATTATTGATTTAGAAGCATAGGAATGCCTATAGTAGAAGTTATCTGTCATCAAACCCCTTCTCACACCACTTTTCATCTAGGACCTATGGATCTTCCGAAGTTAGTTTTGTTTCACACTCAGTATGCCGAGCAGGAGCTCGATACATACAAATACAGAAGGCCACGCACCAATATGAAACCTGCAGATGATGGAACAGGGCTGATTATTTTTTATTTCTCCTAATTTTCCTGACGTAGTGATTTAAAACCACAGGGTTTTGCCCATTACTTGAAACCAGATAGCTGAGTTCTAACAGCTCTGCCTCTGGTCATCTGTGTTTCCTTACACAAGTCACTCTTGAGGCTTTTTCTTTAATGTAACATTTTCAACAGGTCCCTTTCAGTTTGTAATTTTATCTTTCCATAAATGCTATTGAAAACACAAAACTTTCTATCTTTATGTTGTAAATTGATTGCTCACTGTATTATCAAGCTTCTGCATTAATTCCTTTTATCAATCACTATTTCAATCAACTTGTTATTTAACCTCTAATACACACAAAAAAGGAACTTGATTTTTTTCTGTAGATTTACATTAGTAAAACTGGTCAAATGAGGCATACACTTTTTTCTAATTGAAGTTTTACACCAAGTATGGTTCAGATGTTGAGAGCCACTTGAACTTGCATGTATACCTCTGCTTTTTTTCAAAATAATTAGCAGAAAAGGACTAATAATTCGTGGAAGTGGTAGGTTTTTGCCAGCATATGCCTATAAAAATGAAAGTATTTTCATACATGGTAGGGGCTGCCAAGCAGTTCAACATGTGGCCTGGCACAGAAATTGATGATGAAACACTCAAATATAAGGAATTATACCACTTACAAGTTTTCTGGTGGAAGCTTAATTTACATTATTTTTAACTCTTGAAAGGAAAACATTTTTATATCCAATCAAAGAGTCAAGATTGTACCATGCATTGAACTTCGAATATAATGTAAAATTCTAAGAGAAAAATTGACAAGTAGTGACATTTTACTTTGCATATATTAAGATGCTTTTGTGTTGAGTTGTAGTTGAAATCTTTTAAACCCCAGAAATGGCTGCTCTAATGGAAGATAAGTACCCGAGTAATGCGATTTTCCCAGCTAATGAGCAATTTGAACATTTTGGTTTAAATGGTAAGAACTGCAAAATTTTCTGAGTCCTAATTCCCAAATAAGCTTTGTCATTAATGGGTTAAAAGTAACTGTAAAAGATAGAGGTAAGGAAAAACAATTCTTTACCATCCTTTAATAAATAATTTTCATATTAAATGATCTACATATTTTTTAAAACATCATTTTCACCTCTACCTAATACTCTTGTTTTGTAATGTCCATTATCCCTTGCTCTGATCATTAGTATCTAGATGACACCACTTTATCAGTCTGGTAGCTGTCATTAAGTTGCATACTTTGGTTTTCATACCACTTATACTTTGTAAGTTCTTTTCATAATATGTCTTAATTTTCCATCACCTAAGGGTAATCACTTCAATTTTCCTTATTTGTAAAATAATATAGATTAAAAAACATGAAAATATTTACATTTTTTTTTTCCATATCTGCCCCCAAATACACTAAGACTCTCACATCCATCTTTGCACATATAAAATAGGGGTCATCCTATTCTGAAATCTACATTCATCACCTAATAATATAATGTAACTCTTTCCATGTCAATAAATATAGGCATGTAATCATTTTAATGCCCACATAGTATTCCACAATTTAACAAAATGCAAGTCATTAATATCTAAATTACGTCTACATTTTTGCTATTATACATAAAATATGTTGAACATTTCTATCATTTTAGCATTTCAGTGTTCAAACATATTTGTTGCCCCAATATGTGGGAACAAATATTACGTTTATTTCTTTGATCCTTGCAGATTCTTTAATATACAAATATCTCAACTCCAGGAGGTTTTGAATGAGTATAATGCATGTTTTATGCTATCATTTCAATTGACTAGGGCCAGTCTGAAAAAAAATTACCACTATTCACTCTTTGTAGAGACTGGGAGAAGCTGATTCACAAATGCTTGTATTCAACAAGTCCATTCACAAATATGCATTATTCTTCTCTATGAATGGAAGATGCTACAACATCTTAAAACATTTTCTTTTGAAAAATTACTTTCAAATTATTCTAAAATGAAATGTAAATTCTAAATAATTTCCTCATCAAATAATGGATTTTAAAAATTATTGACCATAACATTTCTCATTTAAGATTGGGTCTGACTGGCAGTCTGCTTTTTTCTAGTTACTTCCAACTAAAATAGCTATGGACACACTGGAAGAGAGAAACTCACACACACACACACACACACACACACACAAAATCTACTTTCAAGAATCTCAGAGGACTTTCACAAGTAAGTCAACTGAACTGAATTGTAAAACTCAGCTTGTTTTATGCATATGTCTCCCATGGAAACCAAACAAACCAGCCACCCTTAAATAACGTAAAAGTATGTTTCATTCTTTTCCCACTATATTCCCCCTAGTCTAGAAACACAAGGTCCATACAAAACAGAAAGTGGGCAATTGTGCCTTTTCTACATAGGATGCCTCTTTCTGAAGAAGCCAAACTTTTGTTCCCATCATTATCATCACCAGGCTACCTTCCCCTGACCTCCCTGCCTTCAATATCTTTTGACATCCAGTCCAAATCTCGGAAATAGTTGACAATAAAAGTTTGTGCATGTGTGCATTTATGTTTGCCTATGCATATGTATACTTGTGTTGTGTATTTATATCTGTGTATGCACATTTGCCTATGTATGTGATATATTTGTTTGTGTATATGTGTATTTGTCTCTGTGTATGCATGTGTGTTTGTGTGTGTGTGTGTGTGTATAAGAAAATTTCAGTGGAATTATAGAAAAGGTAGTGTAAAGAAGGAGTGAGCTGAAAACTAAATGGAAGGTCAGGAAGTAGAGACAATGAGGACAGACTTTCTTTTTAAAAGTCAGGCCATATTGACATGGGGAGGGAGGAGAAGGGAGTTGGGAGTTGAGAGCAAGAGCTGGAAGAGGCCAGGCCAAAAAAATGTGTGGCTCCTTTAAATTAAGATTCTGGGATTCTTAATAAACTAAATAGAAGGAAAATGGTGGGAACAGAGATTGAAGACACAGAGAAGGAGACTCTGAGTAGGCAGAAGATCCTGAGACCGGAGGAAACAGACAAGGGAGAATGCCCTGGGACCATATTTGCAGCAGAGGATGGGCACAGGGAGTACAGGCAGTTCATGCAGTACTCCTTAAACAGGGCAGGGAAGAGAGGAATGTAAGCAATGAGTACATGAAAAAGCATCCAGGTGGGTTGCCTATTTCGATAAATGCAGTTACTACATAATCCATACACAGGTTACTCTTTTGCAGAAATTACATTTAAGTACACCAAAATTGTACAAACAAAGCCATCCGTTTTAGATAATTTAGAAGATACTTAAGGACATGGTCATATTCTTCATTATGAAGAATAAATCTGTATTGTAGAAATGTGGAATGTTGGGCTGCCTCTGAACTGGCCCCATGATATGGTCTGAAATCTACTTTAAAAAACAAACCTGATAGCCATTTGTTAATTTGTTATCTGTCTCTTTCTCACAAACATTGATTATAGAAAACATTTCCAGTAACTGTAGTTTCAGTTGCTTTGAAGCCAAATAAATGAAACTGTGCTGCACAGTCTTATAAGTATTTGTTACATTTGCCCAGAAAACTGCTTAAATTTGAATTCAGACTTTTAAAATGTCATACTTCTATAATACATCAGTTCTCTAGTTTACTTGAAATTCTAAGATGCTTGCATAACATTTTATTCTGCTCATATATGAACTTTATGATATGGTTTGAGATAAAAAATAATGAGATAAAGATCTATAGGAAAATAATAAGTGGAAAATCACTAGAGAGTGCTAATTGTTACCCACAGTCTGCAATTCATCTCTGATAGTGTTCGGCTTTGGTAACAGAGGTGAAACACAATGTTCTGGCAACTCACGGACAGCCCGCCAGAAGAAAGGCCTGAGTTTTAGCAGGAGACCAAGTTAGACAATCTCTCTGTTGAGGGCATCAGAGGCCTGGCTATGTTGATCCTTATCTGTCACAATAGCTTTATAAGTTAATATTAATTGACGTCTGCTTATTTTCTCACATACAATTTTTATATTTTATTTTATAAATATAAAATTTACAAATATAAAATACACATAAAGTTTTACATTTCAGTGTCCATGTTACAGTTTTATCCTTTCTTGAACTAGCTTGATATTTCATAAGTTTTGAGTAGATGGCATCAATGATGCTAATTTCCCCCTACATCATTGTGTTAGTTTTCTATCAAAACCAAAAGTGAAGTACCTGAGATTTCAGCAGGGTAGATAGCAATAGCTCAGCTCTTGCAGCAAAATAATTTTGGCTTTGAGTCCCCACTCTACTACCTGTCATGGTCAGCTATGACATTGGGACACTCACTTTAGGTCTATGAATTAGTCAAGACATCTCTAAAATAAGGATTGAGAGCACCTCTACACAAATATAATGAGAATATGTATTCCAAGCATCTGTATGGTGTTTGGAACAAAGTAGGTGGTAGATAACTGGTAGCCGCTACTAACATAAGGCTCTCAACTAAGGTTTTAAATGAACAGTGCTGCAATGTAGGCAATAATCAGGAACCTGAGAACACTAAATGTGCAGAATTATCACAGGCCAATTTCCCTTCTCCATGCTATGCTCCAACACACATTCGAGCGCGTCCGCGCGCGCACACACACACACACTTCAACAAAGGCATGCATGAAAATGTAGAGAGATAAGCTTTGGCATCATTTCATTTTTTAATTTGGCACATTGTTATGTTTGGTGGTTTGTTTCAGTTAATCCACGTTATACTATATACTTTTCCTTGTAGTGTTTGTTTGCTGAAACACTCCTAAAATTATCTTACGGGGAAGGTATAGAATGTGTATTTAGGTTAAACTCATAAATAACTTCATTCTTTTAAACTTAAGCCCTTCATAAAGAGCTTAGTAAGCTTATAAAAGTATTCAGATTGGTGTTTATGAGGTTGTCCTTTCCAAATATACATGAGAACATGAATCGCATGTGAGGGATCCTGTACTTCTACAGAAGCCAAAAAAGTAGAGTTCCTATGCTGCCAGTCCAGGTGCACATCACACACAGAAAATGAGTGCTGAAATTATGAAAATGCAAAGTTGACCTGCAAGGTATCTTAAAAAACAACTGTACAGTAGAATCTTGAACAATGCAGGAGTTAGGGGTACCGACCCCTATGCAGTTGAAAATCCACATGTTACTTTTGACTCCTCCAAAACTTGGCATCCCTCCGTCTCCATAGGGGATTGGTTCCAAGACCTCTTGTTGGATGCTCAAGTCCCCTGCATAGAATGCATACATTTGGCCCACTGCCTCTGTAGACTTCCAACCACGGATTGAAAAATCTCCAGGTCTTTATTATAAAAAATCAGCATATAAATGGATCTATGCAGTTCAAACCCTTGTTGTTTACCAGTCAACTATATTTTCTCCAATAAAAAAATGCACTTCTATTCTTTTGAGAGATGGACGAAAATAGAGTTATTTCAGTTTTCTTATTTGCCAGTATTCAGTGGAGGATGCTTAGTTTTGTAGGGTGAGGATTTTCACTTTTATGTTCCTTTGGGAATCTTACACAGCATCACAGTTCTTTCATATGGTTTGTGGATTTCTTTACACTAACTTCAAACTCCCCATTGCCAGAAGTATGTGCCAAATAGTGGTTCACTTGTAAAAATTAAAACAAAAGCAAAAACAAAAACAATACACTAGCAGACATTTTGATAGCTGGTAATTTTATGAAAACGAAAAACTCAGGAAGCATATTTAGTTTAAACTTGCAATAGCAGCTTAGTTTTTGTTTTCTCTGAACATGGGGAAATACAAAGTTCAGGCAAAAGACAAATGTTTATTACATGGAGGGCCAGGTGATTTGTTGTTTTCATTTTTAATATAATTGATAAAAATATATACTGTGACATATCATAAAATATTAAATGTATATAGAAAAACTCATCATCTGTCAAATACTTATTTATGGCATTTGGTTCATATATTACTTTTTTAAAGTACAGTTGACATACAATATTACATGAGTTTCAGGTGTACAACATAGTTATTCAACAGTAAATACATTATGAAGTGATCACTGTGATAAATCTGGTAACTATCTGTCACTGTACAAAGTTATTATGATTCCATTGACTAAATTCCCTGTGCTCTACATTACAACCTGTGACATATTTATTTTATAACTGGGCCTTTGTACCTCTTAATCCCCTTCACCTTTTTCTCCCATGCCCCATCCCCTTTCCTCCGGCAACCATCAGTTTGTTCTCTACATCTATGAGTGTGTTTCCGTCTTGTTTTGTTTGTTTCTTTTTGTTTGTTCGTTTGTTTTAGATTCTACATATAAGTGAAATCATAAGGTATTTGTCTTTCTCTGTTTGACTTATTTCACATTGCACTTATCATAATGCCAGCTAGGTCCATTCATGTTGTCTCAAATGGCAAGATTCTTTTTATGACTGAGTAACGTTCCACTATATATGTGTACCACATCTTCTTTATCTGCTCATCTATCGATGGTCACTTAGGTTGATTCCATATCTAGGCTATTGTGAATAACACTGTAATGAACACAGGGGTACATAAATCTTTTCAAAATGGTGTTTATGTTTGCAGATAAATACACAGAAGTGGAATTGCTGAGTCATAAGGTAGTTTTCAGTTTTTTGAGGAACCTCTATACTGTTTTCCATAGTGGCTGCACCAATTTGCAATCCCACCAATAGTGCATAAGAGTTTCCTTTTCTCTGTACTCTCACCAACGTTTGTTATTTCTTGTCTTTTTGATAATAGCCAATCTGACAGGTGTGAGGTACTATCTCATTGCAGTTTTGATTTGCATTTCCCTAGTGATTAATGATATTGAGCATCTTTTCATGCATCTATTGGCCATCTGTATGTCTTGTTTGGAAAAATGTCTATTCAGGTCCTCTGCCCATTTTTTAAATTGGATTTTTTTTTATGTTGAGTTACATTAGTTTTTTTATATATTTTGGGTATTAACCTTGATTGGATATACCATTTGCAAATACTTTCTCCCATTCAGTGAGTCACTACTTTGCTTTGTTGATGGTTTCCTTCACTGTGCAAAAGCTTTTAAAGTAATTCAATTTGTTTACTTTGGCTTTTGTTGTTCTTGCTGAGGAGACATAGCCAAAAAAATATTTCTTAGACCAATGTCAAAAGTTTATTGCCTATGTTTTTTTCTAAGAGTTTTATGGTTTCTGGTCTCACATATATGTATTTAATCCATTTTGAGTTTGTTTTTTGTATATGATGTAAGAAAGCAGTCCAGATTCATATTTTTGCATATAGTTGTACAGTTTTCCCAATACCACTTATTGAAGAGACTTGTGTGTTCCCCATTGTATATTCTTGCCTCCTTTGTTATAGATTAATAGACCATATAAACAGGGGTTTATTTCTGGGCTCCTAATTCTGTTTCATTTTATCTCTGCGTCATTTATCTTTGTGCCAGTATCACACTGTTTGGTTAGTATAGTTTTGTAGTATAATTTGAAATCAGGGATTGTGATGCCTCCAATTTTGTTCTTTCTCAAGATCACTTTGGTTCTTTAGGGTCTTTTGTGGTTCCATATAAATTTTAAGATTATTTGTTCCAGTTTTGTGAAAATGACAATAGTATTTTGATAGAGATTGCATTGAATCTGTAGATTGCTTTGGGTAACATGAACATTTTAACAATATTGAATCTTCTAATCCATGAGCACAGTATATATTGCCATTTATTTGTGTTGTCTTCAAATTATTTCATCAAATTTTAGGGTACAGGTTTTTCATCTCCTTGGTTAAATTTATCCCTAGGTATTTTATTTTTGCAACTATAAATGGAATGGCTTTCTTGAGTTCTCTTTCTGATAGTTTGTTATTAATGTATGGAAACACAATTGATTTTGTACATTAATGTTTACCCTGCAACATTACTGAATTCATTTATTCTATAGCTTTTTTGGTGGAGTCTTTAGTATTTATAGTTTCATGTCATCTATAAAAAGTGAGTTTTACTTCTTCCTTTCTAATTTGGATGCCTTTTATTTCTTTTTCTGGTCTGACTGCTACAGCTAGAATTTCTAGTAATATGTTAAATAAAAGTGGTGAGAGTGGACATCGTTGTCTTGCTCCTGATTTTAGGGGAAGCTTTCAGCTCATTACCATTGAGTATAATATATGACAAATCCACATTTGTCATACACAGCCATCATTATGTTGAGGTATATTCCCTCTATATATAGTGTTGAGAGTTTTTATCATAAATGATGTTGAATTTTGTAAAATGTTTTTTCTGCATCTATTGAGATGATCATATGATTTTTATCCTTTGTTTTGTTGATATGGTATATCACAATAATTGATTTGGAGACATTGATCCATCCTCTCATTCTTGGAGTAAATCCCACTCGTTCATGATGTATGACCCTTTAAATGTATTGTTGAATTTGGTTTGCTAATATTTTGTTGAAGATTTTTGTGTCTATGTTCATGAGGGGTAGTAATTATCTTTTGTTGTAGTGTCTTTGTCTAGTTTTTGTATCAAGGTAATGCTGGCCTCATACAATGAGTTTGTTCCTTCCTTTTCAAATTTTTTGGAATAAATTGAGAACAGATGTTGATTTTTCTTTAAATGTTCAATAGAATCACCAGTAAAGTTGTCTGGTCCTGAACTTTTGTTTGTTTGGTGTTTTTTGATTACTGATTCAATTGTTTTACCAGTAGTCATTTCGTTCAGATTTTCTGTTTCTTCCTGATTCAGTCGTGGAAGATTGTATGTTTCTAGGAATTTATCCATTTCTTCTAGGTATCCAATTTGTTGGTGTATAACTGTTTGTAGTATTTTGCTATGATCCTTTGTATTTCTGTGTTGTTGGTTTTCACTTTTCCTTCATTTCTGATTTTATGTATTGGGCCCTCTCTTTTTTTTGATGATGAGTATGGCTAAAAGCTTATAATTTTGTTAAATTTTTCAAAGTAGCAGTTCTTTGTTTCACTGATATTTTTCTATTATTTCTTGTACTCCATTTCATTTATTTCTACTCTGATATTTATTATTTTCTTCCATCTAGTAACTTTTGTCTTTTCTTATTTTTCTTTTCCTCTTTCCCTTAGGTGTAAGGTTGGATTGTTTATTTTGAGATTTTTCTTGTTTCTCAAGGTAGACCTGTATCATTATAAACTTCCCTCTCATAACTGCTTTTGCTGCATCCCATAGTTTTTGGAACATGTGTTTCCATTTTCATTTACTTTCAGCTAATCTTTTATTTCCTCCTTGATATCTTTATTGACCTACTGACACTTTAGTAGCATGTTATTTAGCCTCTGTGTGTTTGTATTTTTTTCCATTTTTCTTCTTGTAGTTAATTGCTAGTTTCATAACATTGCAGTCAGAAAAAATGCTTGATATGATTTTAATCTTAAAGTTACTGAGATTTGTTTTGTGGCCTAACATGTGAGCTATCCTGGAGAATGTTTCGTGTGCATTTGAAAAAAAATGTATATTCTGCTGTTTGGGGATGGAATATTCTGCATACTCATATATCTAATAAGTTCTTCTAATCTAATGTGTCATTTAAGGCCAATGTTTCCTTGCTGATTTCCTGTCTAGATGATTTTACCCACTTAAGAAAGTGGAGTATTAAAGTCCTCTATTATTATTGTAATACAGTTAATCTCTCCCTTTATGTCAGTTAGCATGTGCTTTATGTATTTAGGTGCTCCTATGTTGGGTACACAAATGTTCACAAGTGTTATATCCTCTTGATGGATTGATCCCTGTATCATTATGTAAAGCCCTTCTTTATCTTCTGTTACAGTCTTTGTTTTAAAGTATTAAAATATTGCAATCCAGCATTATTTTCATTTTCATTTGTGTGATATATCTTTTTTCATCCCTTCACTTTCAGTCTGTGTGTGTCTTTAGATCTGAGTGAGTCTCCTTTTGGCAGCATACATATGGTTATTGTTTTTTCATCCATTCATCCGCCCTATGTCATTGACTGGAACATTTAGATCATTACATTTAAAGTAATTATTGATAGGCATGTACTTATTGCCATTTTTTTGCTTTCTGGTGGTTTTTGTAGTTCTTCTCTGTTCCTTTATTATTCTATTGCATTCTTCCCCTATGTTTTGATGAGTTTCTTTAGTGTTATGTTTGAATTCTTTTCTCTTTATTTCCTGTGTATCTATTATAATTTTTGGTTTGTAGTTACCATGAGTTTTGTATATAACATCCTATGTAAATAACAGGGTACTTAAAATTGATGGTCGCTTCAATTTGAATGCATTCTAAAAGCACCACATTTTTACTCCCACCACACATTTTATGTTTTTGATATCATTTTATATATTTGTATGTGTATCCCTTAACTAATTATTGTTGATATATATGATTTTATTGTTTTTGTCTTTTAACCTTCATACCAGCATTATAAGTGCTTGATCTCCTACCTTTATTATGTTTACCTTAACAACCTTTTTTACCCCTTTTCTTTCACATTATTATTATTACTATTATTACTATTTCTAGTTTTGGCGTTTTCTTTTCCTCTTAAAGAAATCCCTTTAACATTTCTTGTAATGCCAGTTTAGTGGTGGTGAACTCATTTAGCTTGCTTGTCTGGGAAACTATCTTTCCTTTAATTCTGAATGATAACGTTGCCTGGTAGAGTATTCTTGGTTGTAGGTTTCGTGTTTCATCATTTTGAACATATTGTGCCACTCCCTTCTGGCCTGCAACATTTCTGTTGAAAAATTAGCTGATTGTCTTATGGGAGTTCCTTTGTGTGTAACTAGTTTTTCTTTTTCTTCTCTTTCTCCTTCTTCCTCTTTTTGCTTCTTTTAAGATTTCCTCTTTGTATCTAACTTTTGCCATTTTAATTATGACGTGTCTTGATGTGGGTCTCTTTGCATGCATCTTGTTTGGGACTCTCTGTAATTTTTGTTCTTTAATGTTTGTTTCCTTTGCCAATTAGGGAAAATTTTAGCTATTATTTCTTGGACTAGGCTTTCTATCCCTTTGGCTCTTTCTTCTACTTCTGGGACCCCTATAATATCAATGTTAGTATGTTTCTTATTGTCCCAAATGTTCCTTATACTCTCATTTTTTTTTAATGCTCTTTTTTTTTCTGTTATTCCAATTGGGTCATTTCCATTACCCTGCTTTCCATATTGCTGATCGTTATTCTGTGTCATCCAATCTGTTGGTGATTCCTTCTAGTGTATTTTTCATTGCAGTTATTGCATTGTTTCTTTCTGATTGATTCTTTTTAATATTTTCTACCTCTGTGTTGAAGTTCTCTTTGTGTTCATCCATACTTCTCCTGAATTCAGTGAGCATCTTAATGATCATTACTTTGAATTCTTTATCTGGTAGATTGCTTATCTCCATTTCACTTAGCTCTTTTTCTGTTTGTTTTTGTTTGTTTGTTTTGTTTTGTTTTCTTGTTTTTCATTTGGAATGTATTCCTTCATCTCCTCATTTTGCCTAAGTCTCTGTGTTTGTTTCTACATATTAGGTAAATCAGTTATGCCTCTAGGTATTAACAGAGTGGCTTTATGTAGAAGGTGTCCTGTGGAGCCCAGTGGTGCAATCTCCCAATCACCAGATCCAATTGCTCCAGCAGTGTCCCCTGTGGGGGTTGCATGTGCCCTCTTGTTGTGGTTGAACCAAGATTGCTGTAGCTTCACTGTTGCATAGGCCCGGCCCCCAATCCAGCCGTCTGTGAGGCTTGGCCATTCTTGCTGTGCGTGTACTTGTATAGATACAAGCCTCTGATGTGGGCAGTTGTGAGGCTCAGCCTCTACTATTGTGAGTATGCTGGTGTGGGGGGCTGGCCCCTCCAGAGTGGTTCACCAATTTGGAAGGATTCAGGGGACACGTGGGGTCACCCACCAGGTACTGGGGGTGGGGCATTGTCTTGGAGCAGATTTGGTACATGCTGGTTGGGATAGGCATGTTAGGCTGAGCACATCCTCAGGGGAATGCCAGAGTGGGGGTGGGGGCCAAACTATTAGCAGGTTAATAGGGAATGTTGGAACTAGTGCTCACCAATGCATCCATTTCTGAAGAAAGTTCCAGCAGATCCTGTCCCTCCGACATATGCCCCAAATTAGTCAGTATATCTGCTTCACATATGAACCAGGCACTTTTCAAACTGTGGCCTCTGTGTTGGGACTCAGAGTGAGTTTTTGTATAAGCCCTTTAAGAGCAGAGCATCAGTTTCCCATAGCCCCTTAGCTCTCCTGGACATAAGCCAGATACTATGAAGGCTCTACTTCCTGATGCAGGTCCCCTGGGCTGGGAAGCCTGACACGGGTTTCAGACTCCTTGCTTGTCAGGCTTTCCATAATACTCTTCTCACTTTGTGGGATGCCACACTGAGGGTGTGGGTCCTGACCGGATTGTGTCTCTGACCCTCCTACCTGTCTTGATGTGGCTTTTTCTCTGTATCTCAGTGGTTCTGCTAGTCTTCAGATCATTCTCAGAGATAATTGCTCTGTATGTTGTTATAGCTCTGGTGTGTCCACAGGAGAAAGTGAGACCAGGATCTTATCAGCCTGCCATCTTCACTGGGGGGTTACACATTTAAAATTTTTGATTTCAAGCTTACTTTATCCCTAAGAAGACCACATATGTCTAAATGATCAATTCTGTGAAAACTTTAATTATATTTGCTCTAAAATGTCAGCTATTATCTTTGGGTTAATATTCTGAAAATAAAATGGACTCATTATTTAATAACATCTATGAAAACAGATGAATAAGGTATTTATTCAATAAATATTTAGTAAGCCCTCATATATGCTAGGTAGTAGTAATATTAGCAGTGAACCTGGCTCTTATGGCTTACTAGGGGAGAAGTAATAAAAATAATCAGGTTAAACACACACACACACACACACACACACACACACTCGTATACATACTATGAAAAAAATAAAGAACGGGTTAGGAAGATCAAAGTTAAAATAAAGACGTTCTATAAAAGGTGAAATTTTTATGTTTTTACGTGTTTGTTTATTTGCTTTTGAGCCATATGCAAAGAGGGTAATGAATGCAATCTTAGGTTTGACTCTTGCGGTGTTCTTCATTTATTCTAATTAGCACACCCTCTTCAACTGGCTACCATTACTTAGAGATTTTTTTTATTTTTTATTTTTTTTTTTATTTCAGTTACTAGAAAGTGCCTCCCAAGGCTTTCCACTCTGGTTCAGTTAGCACTGCACAGTAGAGACCTGTAGTGGGAAAGGAAGAGAAAACAGGTGTCTTCCAATGTTGGCCTGAGTGAGAAGACAGAAGGTCAGGGTTTGATCCTCAAGGGCATTTTTGGCTGACCACAGCCTGGGGAGCAAGGGCTGCTGGAGTCAGCTGGCATTTGCTCAGGACCTCTTGCCAACTCCTCAGTCAGTAGCACCATGTCCATAGTTTGCAATCACCAATAGTCAGGGTACTTACTTACTCCATGGAAATCAGTAGCACCACAAACCAAGTGGTTTTCCTTGACCACCTGTTTGTTACAAATTTCCCAGTGCACCACTAGAGGAGACATATTTCTAGTGATGGTCTTAGCAACTGGAAAGGCTCAACTTAATCAGGCAGAAAAAACAGGCTAAAATGGGAGGCTTTGAAAATCTGGGTCCAATAAATCAACTAAAGAGAAAAGCAGATTACAATGAACACAACTAGGGAGAAACCTCAATAATCAAACTTCCATTTGAAGATGTCAGCCTGCTTTTAGGGGAAAAAAAGAATAATTAAAAATGAAACAAATTGGAAACAAGATTTAAAGAAAAAGATTGAGTCCAGGATATTTTTCTGCACATTCAGCAAATATTCCTATCCTCTCTCCAGGACCAGTCTGCAAACATTGTAGCCATCAAGACACTGAGATGCTGTTGTTGGAGTAAGAAGATATGGGCATCATACAAAGATTTGCAACAGCAGAGATCTACAAAGCTAATTCTCAGTTGACTAGAAAATACAAACTAAACACTCTGTTGAACCAGTCCTTATTTTTCCTGAGGTTTTATTGCAAATGACTAAGTCATTATGCAGTCTGACAGATACACATACAACCCTATCCCACATAGCCGTCATCTCATCTGCTTCAGTGAAGGAAAAAAATAAAAGTGTTGTACTCATTGCTATTTTTCACTTA
This sequence comes from Rhinolophus sinicus, assembly GCF_036562045.2. Classification (NCBI taxonomy): domain Eukaryota; kingdom Metazoa; phylum Chordata; class Mammalia; order Chiroptera; family Rhinolophidae; genus Rhinolophus; species Rhinolophus sinicus. Next base: position 52,504,011 of record NC_133758.1, read on the forward strand.
GTAGCCACAAGGAACAAGGGGCAGCCATGTGTTTGTTGTCTGGGTCACACACACAGTAGAAGGAGGCAAACTGCACACTTCCTGAATGTCTTTCCTTTGCTCTCTCTAGAGAATGGTGGCCACTTTTCCAAGTATTGTTACCTAATTTGTCTTTCAACTCTCACAGATGTCAGGATTTTCCTTTCTTTTCTTGACCTTTTTTGATGGAGACCCGTTTTGAAATTCAAGTTATTGGCCCAAAAAAGCATCTGTGGGGGATTCTACTTTCCACACAGAAATTTGAAACTGGTTAGACAGGGAGATACATCGTGGACTGTCCAGGCCACAGATAGGGGAGGGCTTCTAGCCCTCATCCTGGGGCCAGAGAGAGAGGCTGATGTAACAGAGTTCTGGGATAAGCCAAGCCTTTCCTTCAGAATCATGCTTTTTACTGATAAATATTGTGAACATTACATTCACATATAAGAATGTCTGACTAATCTCTTGGCACAGAGCAGAATCCCTGAGTTTTAAATTTGAACAAGTTGAAAAGCAATCCATACACATTTAAAGAATACATCAAATATCAGACTTTCAAAAAGTCATTGTGTGTGTGTGTGGGTGTGTGTGTAATATTTTAAAATTTTGAGGTATTTAGTAGTATCTAAAATGAAGGGTAAAGAGAGCTTTCTTGGACAAACTACAAAATTTTCCTCTCTCTTTGTGGTTTTCCAGTAGTCCAGCTCAAATCAAGCCAGACTAACACTGTTGCAGACATTAGTTTTTCTGGGGGCTGATAATGACAGCAGGCTTCCTTTATTTTATTGTACATTTTCTGTGCTTTAGGTTGAATTGGAGTTATAAAAACTGCAATTTTAGTGGAATAAAATGTTTATGACGAGGGCAGGAGACCAAATCCCGAAAAACTTAGACATGGATTAATGCATTTAGTCTAGGGAGGATTCAAAATTTCATAAGCATACACTTACTTAATAACAATACCATGCCTTCACATGGCGACGCACGGTTCCTTTCAGATGTGATTTCAATTGAAAGCAGTAAGTGCAGGCACACACACAGACCATCAGGAAAGAGGACAAAATCCTCCCAAACTTTTGGCTTTGAAACAATACCCAAGTTTCCATTTTACAGAAAGGGACAGGAGGACCACGAAGTAAAATCAAAATTCTTCGCAGCAAAGGATGATCTGTGAGTTTGGATTCAGGGGTACAATGTGACCTGAGACAGCTCTTATAAAGCGTGTCCAACAGCAGTCTTAAGGAATGAGAAACAGAGGCACAGCGCTCCCAAGCAAAGATGGGCCACATGGATAGTCAACACATTTCCATTTGCTAATTAAAGTCCCTGTGGAATGATGTAATAAACATGCACCTTTGATTTGCTAGTTTATGATTTCTCTGCTTTACCAAGTGCCACTTCCCTTTTGAGGAGAAGCCAGAGTTTTATTTTTTTTAAATCCCCAGTTCTTATGCAGTGCCTGGCATATAAATTCTATAAATAAAAAATGAAAAAGGGGTATTGTAAATGAATAAATATAAACACGGAACAAATAACGTAACAAGTCAAGTCCTTGGCCTTAATATCGTTACATTCTAGTCCCCAGATATATATTAAAACCAGGACATTTTTCTGGATCCAGCATTACAACAGCCAAAAGTTTCCCTTATTTATTAGTGACCCAAAGAGATTTGTGGCCACCTTCCTTAGAGCATCTATTTGTCCCTCACTTTACTGGCCAAAACATTTCTTCCCAGGTTATAATTCAAAGCGGGGCAATGTTTGGAAATAGCCTATGAAACATTTGGGATGAAAGGCGCAGAGTAATACAAGTTTGGTCAAAATGCATGAAAGCTAAACATCTCCCTTTCCTAGTGTGAAACTTTTACAGCACTTCACCTTCGTCCCTGTTTAATGGTTTAATTCGGATGCAGTAATGGGAAGAAAAAAAAAAATTCTTGGTTTGTCTTAGTGCTGACTCAAAAAGATTTACAGTACTTTGCTGAGGTTTTGGCCAACGACAGTCTCCCAGCTGCTGTTGAAAAGGTATCAACAGTCTTTATGTAAACACTCACAGCATTAACCACAGCTGCAACATAATTGAGAGCCACAGAAAATATTCTTGTTTATGTGATGAGTTGGAGCGTCTCAACTCATGACCCCGATGAAATATAGAGCTCAATAAAAGAAACTAGAAAAAGGTGTGATAAGAACTGCACATGTTCACAAGTAATACTAAGATATCCTGGTGCTGTGTGAATAGGAACACCCCACATTATGTTGTCTTTACTGAAGTGACTCAGAATGGTGTAGAATCACCACAGGCGCAAAGAAATTCTGAATCATTTTGACCAGATCCTACACCTTTTCCTGTATCTTCAAGTAATGTTTAAACAAAAAAGGAAAAAGCTCTTATTAGCTGCTTACTGTAAACAATAATGTTGCACAAATTTCAGAAAATTCATGCAGGTAGGGAACTGGATCCCCACACTTGTTTCTCAGCTTTGAAAGGCTGGGATGAAGAATATCATTGGTGAAGTTGTGAGAGAAGAATGTCACTTCCACCCTCTTATGCCCCATTCACTGCCAACCCTTAGAACGGAAGTTGCTATTCTCTCCCGTTACTGTTTAAAATTATTCTATAGTGCTTAACAGAGTTTGACACAATTTGGTAAACAGATGGAATATTAAAGTGTGTATGATTAACCTGAGAAGATCCTGAGTTTACAAAAGTTCTAGTGGTGTCTTAGCTGGGGGCAAGAGAGAGCACTAATATTTATTGAGCCCCATTATGTTGCCACCTACCATGTTTTCCCAAAAAATAAGACCCACCCCAAAAATAAGCCCCAGTTAAGATCGTCAGCCAGACAGACACATTTAGTATGTATGACTATGTTCCAGAAGATGACATGACTTTTTGAATAAATGTAGATTGTTGTACATGAAAAAATAAGACATTCACTGAAAATACGCCCTAATGTGTCTTTTGGAGCAAAAATTAATATAAGACCCGGTCTTATTTTCGAAGAAACATGGTACATAGGTGGCACCTATGTCTGATCCCAGTAGCTTTTTGAGGTTCTCGCTATACTTTGAAGACATAAAATTGTAACTCTAAAATATTTTTCAGAAACAAATATCTACAGTGCTAATAAAGATAAGACTTTTATAATTTTGTTATAAATTGTAAATGTACCTTAAGTTCAGAGAAAGGTGCTGGATGTCCCTATAGGTACCCTACTGTCGTTTGCCTACAGGCACCAGAGCATGGTATCAGGGATGTTGCACTGCATTGTTCTCAGTCCTTTTAGTTTAAGAATAAATACAAAATAACTTATTTTAAATTGTAGAACTTCATATATACTATCCCAGACTTAAATTACAAATTAGAAACCCTGTTACTGTTTTCCCCCGAAAATAAGATCGGGTCTTATATTAATTGTTGCTCTAAAAGGCACATTAGGGTTTATTTTCAGGGGATGTCTTACTTTTTCATGTACAACAATCTACATTTATTCACTTATTCATGTACAAAAATCTACATTTATTCAAATGCAGTCATGTCATCTTCTTCTGGAACATTGTCATAACTCTCCAAACCCCGAATTCCGGGGTTTGAATTGAATTTCTTGTGACTCCATTTCCTGTAGAACCATTGGCTACAGTCTCTCATGTCCAGCAATAGAGCTCTCCTTAAAGGAGCACTTCTTGTCCATGTAGCCTGTCCATAGTGCATTGGGAACACAGCTGTCAGTGATTTTATCCCATGAATTCTTCACCCAAGTCATGACCTATTGCAGGCTAGGCTTCACAAAGTTTCCACGCTGATTTCTATTTCTCTCCACTCTATTTTTAATGCAGATGTTGATTTCCATGTGCAAACTTTCCTTGAATGGCTTTTTTATTGCAATATCAAGAGTCTGGAGATGGGCAGTCATTCCTGCAGGAATCATTGTTTGATCTATTCTTCTCTTTGCAAGGAAGTTCTTCATGTCTTTAGCACAGTGAGTGCTGGCTGAATCCCAGACTAGCAGATCTCTTTGGCCCCCTCGCAAAACAAGTGGCAGCATTAAATCGACTCACTTCCTTATAAGTGCTTGTGTGCACCAGGCTTTTTCGGTTTCAAGAACATAAATGCCTGAAACATGTTCAACCTTATCTTTCTCGCCCTTAGTGGTGATTAGAGGTGGGGTTTTCTTTCCATCCAGACGAATTGCCAAACTACAGGTAACATGTGCACTTTCGTAACCAGCAGAGGGAATGTAGATTGATGAGGCACCCTTCTGATCAATTGTCATTTGAGATCCTTGGCCCATAAACACTGCAGTTTCATCCATAGCAATCATGTTGGAGAGTTGGTATTTAGAAAAGTTGATGCCATCAACAAAAGACTTGAAAGCATGTGCACGTTTAATAACTTCAGTATCTTCCAGCTTGAACAGTGTTGTCGATCTTTGAGACAGTTCATGTCTCTTAAGGAAACCATCCAGCTAGTGTTGTGATGTTTTGAATTCTTCTGGTGATATTTCTAACTGTGGTGCCATTGTAAAAGCAAATGCTTGAATATCAGCCCTGCGTACAACCAGAGCCTCTGCTGTCCTGTCAGCAATCCATTCACAGATGATGTCTTCCAGCTCAGGAAATAACGGTTGCCCACCTGATCCACACTTGCGCTTCTTGGCATTTTCCTCGTCCATCTGTTGACTGAGGTTGTCATACTCTGCTCATCATTTTCGGACCATTTGGAAATCCAGCTTTTCTTCGCAGAAAGCCGTAAGATTCTTGCCCCGGGAGTCCGCCATGATTCCTTTCTTATACTAGATGGAACAGCTCTTTCTTTTTGCACTCATCTTGCCTGGGGGTCAAGATATTATTCCCTTTAAATCTACCATTAAATCAAGTGTTAACTGAAGACTTACAAGACAGGAGTGACAACAAAAATGATGACAGTTAAGAATGATGGTCCACACAAAAGCGATGAAAAATTGCAGGCTCTAAAATTCAGAAAATGTTTCTTTATTTCACACGAATGCATTAAGTACGTCTGTTACAACACACAATGTATTAAATTATAAAGAATCATGTTAGACACAACCACGTCTGTTCGTTATCAAGTGTGCACGTTATTTGTGCGCTGTATCTGTACTCCGATTGGTCATATGGGAATAAGTCTGGAGTTCATCTGTTTACATAAGCGTTTACCTCTCGTTCAAAGGTGCCCGCTTGCGTATTTACAAATACTTAATTATAATTTATAGTATCATTTATTTTACGTATTAATGTCATTAATATTGTTTATTTATGTTTAATTATATATAAATATTATTATTTTACAATTCAATACATCCATCGCATGTTGCAATAGACGTACTAAATGCGTCTGTCTGGCTGACGATCTTAATAGGCTTATTTTTGGGGTAAGGGTTATAGTATGAGAATCCTGAAAAATCATGCTAGGCCTTATTTTCTGGTTAGGTCTTATTTTCGGGAAAATATGGTATGTAACTATTAAATATAAATTGCTTAGTAATTAATTTGGTAGGGTCTGAGATGTAGCTCTCAATTGAATTATAATTCTACCCTCTCTCTTCCATAGTTCTCTGTCGTATATGTAAACATATATCTATCTATAATTGTAATAGGCTCTAGAAGTTAATGTTTTCAAAGACCGTTATTACGCAAATAATGTATATTCATTTAAATTATGAGTTATCCCACCATCTAGAAATTAACTAATGTCAATATGTTGGTATATATCCTTCTGGACTTCTTTTTGGTGTGTGTGTGTGTGTTTGTGTGTGTGTGAAGGGTAAGAGAGAGAGAGAGAGAGAGAGAGAGAGAGAGAGAGAGGCATGGCTATGTAATAGACCTCTTAACTTCATGTGGTAAAATGTATCTTGTCAACACATATTCTTAAACAACACAATTTTGAATGGTCACAAAGCATTCCAGTGCATGCATGTACTAGTTTAATTAGCTAGTTTTCTGGACTGGGCATTTAGGCTGTTTCCATGTTTTTTAATTATTACTAAATTTTGAATAAGGCTGTGAGTGTAGCTATGCCTTTGTATATCCTTAGATTTACATATATCCTTAGATAAAGTAGCAGGAGTATATGTCAATGTCTTTTAATACTTATAATTAAAAATACCCTCTGAAAATCATATTAATTTGTAAGTTGAACCTTAAGAAACTGGTGATAGTTGACCATATTTGCCTATAAAAACAATTTCATATGATTCAACATAAGCATAACATCTTTTAAAGAATCTTAAGTCCACCTCATTAATTTAGTCACCCATTTGAAAAACTTAAACGGAGCAGCTACGACATGCTAAGCATTATATTAGGCCCTGTGTGTACATCAGTGAACACACCATCCATGGTCCCTGTCCAAAGAAAAGCAATAAAAACAATTATATGATTAAAAATTACAGCAAATTTTAAAAAGTAAAAGAAAGGGAGAGGATACTTTAAATTGGGAGCGGAAGGGGCATTTAAGCAGAACTAAGAGTGGGGAAAGACCTTCCAGGCAAAGAAAAGAGCAGGGAGAAGGCCAGGAGGCAAAGTTGCCTATTGGCGCATCTGAGAACTTGCTGCCCAGAGAGGTTGGAAGAGTGGAAAGTTGTAATTAGGGGACAAAGCTGTAGGCCACAAGGTGTGGGAGTACAGAGGGCGATTCACTTTTTATATCTTTGCCAATTTTATAGGTAAAAAAATAATATCTATTTTTTAACACATTTCTTTAATCCTAATGATACTGAACATTTTTTAAACATTACATTGTCCATTTAAATTCTTTTTAATTGCCTATTTTTGTCTTTTCTCCATTTTCTATTGGAGCAATAATTTTCTTATAAATTCCTACAATTATTAATACATATTAAGAATATTAGTAATTTTTCAATTAGTTTGCAATTTTTTTCTCCCCTTTTTATTTGCTTTTCAACATGTAGTTAATTAGTGTGTACCTTATGCAAGGTGCTGTGCTACATGCTACAAGGATCCCTACTATCATGGGAACAAACTATATCAGACATGCAATTGGTCATTTATTTGAGATGATAGAATTGTACCTTCTCTATATCCATCTAACACACTTCTTGGAGGAATTTAATAACCCTCCACATGACCACCGTTTGTCATGTAGACATGTCCTATAAAGGATCCTTTCCTGAGTTCTAATTAAGGTGAATTGATGGCATGACGTAATTATTTTTCAAAGCCTGAAAAAATATCAACCTGTTAACGTCATTCATGACTTCATTAGCTGCTATATGCCACCATCAAGGTTCCATTAAAGTATTTTTATAAGGAAAATTATTGTGTGCTCATTGAAAGCTTGTCATGTTCTAAGTCTCCCACAGGATTAACTCCTGTAATTTCCCAGTAACTAAGTGAGGGAGAGGGGGCATTATGATGCCTCCACATCAGGAGGAGAGGATTCCGCCCCTCACTGAGGTGTCTGTCACCAGAAAGCGGACTCAGGACAAAGATGAGGTCAAACATTGTGGCTCTCAGGTGTACTCTAAATCCACGAGGCTCTCATGCTGAGTGTGCTGCAGTGGGAAAGTGTGAAAACAGGCTGCTGTGAGCCCACTCCTACCCCAAATCAGGGAGAAAGTTCATTTTAATTCCCACTTTTAAATTACAGAAAGCATTTGCTGATATGCTGAGGAATGGAGACTGATTTCATTGGGTAACTTGAGTCTTATGAAAAGAATTAGAAATGAGGAATGTTAGGAATTGCCAATACTATATAAAATATATTACATATGTTTACAGACCATATATTACTTTTGGCAAATATGCAATGCTTTCACAGATATATATATATATATATATATATATATATATATATATATATTTACACATACATATATATGTATATACATATATACATATATATGTGTGTGCGTGTGCATATATATATATATATATATACTTTTTTTTTTTTAAGTATGTGTCAGGTCCTTTGGCAAAGCAAAAGTGCCTAAACATAAACTCTGGAACAAATGGCTTAAAGTCCGAGTCTTTATTCCTCCTGAGACATGGTCCAATAGGACAGCTTCACCCTGTGTCTGCCTTATAAGCCCATTCTTTAACTATTCCCTATCAACTTCTAAAGAAATAAAAAGTCTTTCTTCTTAAATGACTTTCCTTTCCTTCTTTATTTTCATTGAATAGGTAATTATATAGCATTTACCATGTACAAAGCATCATTGTAAGCCTTTACAAATATTAAACATTTTATTTAATTTTTATATCTACTCTGTGAGGTAGGGACTGTTATTATATCCATTTTACAGATATGGGAACTGAGGCCATAGAGAGGTTAAATAACTTGCCTGGGTCACGTGGCCATTAAGGGTAAGGGCCAGGATTCTCATGCAGGATGTGTGGCTCTAATGTCTGCTCTAAGCACTGTGCTATGTGCTGCTTCCCTTATTGAACAGTTTATGTTTGGTCCTTACCTAATTCCGGTAAGCTGTGCATAGCTGTTACCGTGAAAAAGTAAAGCACGTCATTTTGTATAACTGAGGAGTATGTCATGGAAGAATTCCTGGTTTTCTTCCTGGGGACAACATGCCCTCAAAAAATGTTCCCTGTTCATGCTTATAAATATTTGATTGGCTGGAGGAAGCCAGAATTGTCCAGCCTGCAGTGGACCAAGAGGAAGGACAGCTTGATAACTGCTCTCCAATATTCTAATGTTGGTATTTAGAGGAGCGGTTATGCTGTGTACTGCTATGCAGAGGGCAGAATTAAAAGTCGTGGATGAAAAGAACAATAGAGGTTGACTGGGCTCCCGCTAATAGAACAACAATTCTAGGACCCTATTAATGGTGCCATAGATACAATTCATGGTAAAGGTAGAGAGGATGATGCACAGTACTCTTTCAAGTCCTTGCAACCTAAAATTCTATGAAAACAAGATTCTGTGCGCACAAAAGAAACCTGGTGAACTATGAGCAAATCTCGGTTTCAATTAAGGCAAAGTTTGTTCAAAAAGAACAATCGTGGTCAGTTATTCAAGAGCCAGAACTCTGCGTTCTCTGTTGGTAAAGCACACCCCATTCTTTACTGAGCCTTCTGTCTTCTCCAACACTCTGTATCTGCTGTTCATGGCCTTGGCAGCTGCCAATACCCCACTGACAGCACTCACTTGGAGTAACAGTCATCTGCCGAATGTGAAGTGTTTTCAACCCACACTTATATTGAAGGAGATTCCAACTCTTTTTTTTTTTTTTCTATCTCTTTTGAGGAAAAATTTGGCAGTGTGTCCTAATGGAAATTGATTTATTAAAAATGTTCCCCTTAAAAACTTTCTTCTCTATACCTTATCCCTAGTTGATATGTTTGGGGACATCCTGGCAGTCTTTATTATAGGAACCAAAATTCCAATTACTTTTCCGAGCAACAGAAGGGGTTCTGTGGAGGTGACTTTTGGCACAGTAAGCTGGCATTTGCCTTCCCAGCCGTGTTCTACAGCTGAGAATGATGCTTTCTTCCTTGAAGCACAAATGTCTTTCCTTGGAGCTTTGCCTTACTTTCTGTCAGCAGAGTTTTAGGATCAGAGTTTGGAAATTGCAATGTCTCAATAAATCCTTTATATATTTTTTTTAATAATGCAAATTTTACAGCTCATAAACATTCCTTGGATTTATAAAGGTGGAGCTTTCTTTGGAATGTCTCCTGGAGTCTGTATTCATTGAGATGGCTTTTTAACACACTCCTCAAAAAACAAAAAAACAAAAAGAAAGTTTTAGTATCATAGAAGGGAGGCTTTCTAAGCAACCAGGCTTTAGCAAGCCCTCAGTGCCGTGCCACTGATATAAAAACCTTGTCCACCACCATCCCTTTATTTCTGCTGGTCAGCTAACTTTCCTGACAAGGAGAAGTTCAAGGCCTGGCAGCTAAACTCTAAAGTTTTGCCAAGACTAAATACCTGGCACTAGAATTTCAGTCCCTGAATATAGGAAGGAAATAGTCAGATGTCATCACTACAGGCCAGGCAATCAAAAACTTAACCCAATGGAATACATCTTTGCTAGAGATAAGAAAAACAAAACATTGCAAACTATGTTCTCCTGGGGTTCCGCTTTGAGGGTTGTGTGGACAAAGGCCAACCTCACTCCTGTCAGTGGTACAGCTGCTCTGGCACAAATCCTGTAATAAACAAGGTCTCCTCTCCAGCTTTGCATGACAGCGCTAAGAGCCATCTACCACTAGCTCCCTACTTGCAAATCCCCCCAGGCCTTCTCTTTATATCCCTGGAGACCTGGGCAGTTTTAAACTTGTTTAGAATGTTCATTTTAGTCTACTCTGGTTTCTTCACAATGACAACTCCTAAAACAGACAATCTAGCTTACTGTCAAGAGAAATGAATATTTAGTTTATAAAGAGTAAACAATTTGCTAGAAAGTTACATGTAATGACCAGTAGATGGCGCAAAACTAAACATGTCTATGAATAGCTGAACGGAGCCAATAATGCCATGAGCTACAACGGGAATGAATGAAAGATAACCTCTTATTATTTTAGTTTTACAGATTTCAGTGTTCTTTCTTAACAAACACAAGAAGGCTTAATTACTTCTTTTCTGATTTTGAGTTTGGCATCTTAATGGAGGCATCCTAGACACTTTGGGATATGCTCTTCGGACGAGCTTGGGCATGACATCTTCACATGTTCTGAGCCTATAATGTTGGTCCTGAATTTCATACAGGGAGGAAAGGATCAATGCTTCTCCACCCTGTGGCTAGGATGGGACAGATCACTGGGAATTCTGGCATGTTTGCCTAAACATCTCTATGTTATCTCCCCTATATACAAAGCTAGCTCATTATAATACTGTCTTTATCTTCCATGAGATACATGAAAGCAATTTGAAAATAGCCCAGTATTAGAGTCAAAACTAGATTTCCATAAAATTTGATTTTTTTCTTCATTCCTCTCTTTCGTCTACTGTTCTATCTCCCAAATTTTGGGAGCATCCTTCTAAGTACCTAACCCTCCAAAGCCACTTCTGTCTCTTCTGAACAATTCACAATGTTCTAGACGTCTTCTCCCTCATCTTCTTCCTTGACATTTTCCTCACTTATGCTCTATATTCTCAAGGGCTTTGCTGTGGCTTGTGGTTATCTTGAAAAAACGATAAATTAAGTCACATCAGAGTGTTCCTTTAAAAAACTATTTTAATTAATTTGGTTGGGACACAAATAGTGGGTTTCAGAGAGCAGAGCAGAGATGAGAGAAATGGCATTCAATAAGAAATTGTGTAGGTAAACTTCAAATAAGTCTTACATATGCAAGAAAGTATGTTTGCTTTTAATATGAAAATAACTTCACCATCTGAAATGACATTTAAAGTTTTCATTTTTTATTTAATTATACTTTAAAATTCCCCAAAATGGGAAGTAAAGCATGAATGGAATAACAGAAAGAGCAAACTTGGAATTAGAAGACCTGTTAAATCTTAATTTAACCCACAGACTACATGACCATGGCTTTTGGCCTCAGCTTTCTCATCTGTAAGATGGGGTTAATAATACTTGCTTCATGTAGTTCTTAGCATTAAATTGAAATAATAGTGTGAAGAGTGCTGTGTAAAGAGCTCATGCTACACAAATGTAAAATACTGAATAAAAGTTAATATTTTAGGCATCTAATAGGTATTAATAGCAGCAAGGTCTGACCACAGGCAAACACCTATTTTAAGTTCTGACTTGTGCCAAAAATCCAGGGCCAGACGGAGGAAGGAAAGGCCCATAAATCAGTCTCCTTAAGAAGCCTGCTTAGGAAGTAAGCAAAGACTTAAACATTTTTAGCTTTCAGTTTAATTAGCATTGAACAACTCCAGAAAAATACTAAGAATTAATTATTTAGTCTTCACATGTCATGAATCAAATATACTGTTCTAACAGACAATAATAAACATGTTGGAAATCTTCATGGCCCGGAAAAGGAGAATATTCAATGTATTTTATAAATGAATTCATTTTATAAATGAAGATAATTTTTCCAAACAGCAAATTTCCAACATACAAAAAAGATAACTAGGTAATGATTATTCACATTTCAAAAGTGGGTATACATTCTTAATATAGTTTCAAGAAGAAACTCTTTAAAAAGTGAGAGCTTTAGTGACTATTACAGGTTATACTGAAATTTTAATTCCGAGCCAATTTTCAGCTCATGGATGCATGTGTATCTTTGCCAGTAGAAAAGCTGAGACTGACAATGAAAATCCAAAAAGAACTCACATGACATACCACAAAAGTGATAACTGTATAACCGAAAGTATGTCCTCGGTAAGGGCTCTGTAGTTTATGTTAAAACGGCTTCCACACAAGCCATGCAAGATACCTGTGAGTTAGCTGATTTTCGTCTATACTCCAGGACAATCAGTTGCCCTCTTCAGTGACACTAACATTTCCTATAAAAAGTCACACTCCAGAAGAGGCAACTAGTGCTTTAGCCATTTTTATCTCTGATTAACACAGGGATTTACTATTTCGTGAAATAAATGTTAAAGTTGGTGTTCATTGGTGAGATCGGTGGTGTTCAAGCTATGCGGATTGGTGAGCGTATGGCAGAGCCCTGGCCAAACGGGTGATACAATCTAATGAGCTCTTTCCCACTTCATCCCCCCAGGGTAGCCCATCTTTAGTTGGGAAAAATGATTCTGTGATAGTGCTGGGTTTAGCTACTGATATCACAGGACACGTGCTGCTCCAGTGCCAACAAATATAACTGAATGCTACCTATAGAATATCATAGTGTTTTCCTCTAGTGACCATTTCATGCAAGATGTGCTCAAAGTTCCATCTAGGACTAGGAACTGGGACTTTATTTAGAATATAGAACAGGACTTATTACTGTTTTTGTGCCTGCTGATAATAAATGTTTACATCTCTAAAATAATTCAGTCTGCAATATTAAAAGATTCAGTGTAGGTACTCACAACCCAGAATTATAGAGAGAAGACATAGGACCTTAAATTTTCTCTAAATATCAAGGACTATTACTCTTTACTAAAAATAACTTAGTAGTTGTGCATGACCAAATTTACTTGGGTCCATTCACAATAATAACTCATTGATTTGAAAATATCAGTTGTCTCAGAATTTAAACATGAGGGACATTGTTGGCAGTAGGGCCAACTAAACACCTTAAATTATTCTCACAACTGAAAGATAAAACAAACAAAAATGTTGAGTACAACATTTTAAAAGACATTTATTTAAATACATTGCTGACTAAAAAGAAAGTAAGGAATCCTGGGAAGCCAAAAAAATAAGGGCAAAGTAGGCTTGCATTCCATAAATATCTGCCTTACCCATGTTATACTGGATAATTGTACAGAGGACCCTGAAATGCTTATAACCCCCCCAAAAAAAACATACCAAAACACACCATAATTAAGCTTCTGAAAACTAAAGATAAAGAAAAACTCTGAGCAGCCAGAGGAAAAAGATGCATTACTTATGGGTAAAGACCAATTCAAATTAGAATAGATATCTCATCTGAAACCATGGAGGCCAACCAAAGAAAGCACAGATTATCAAGTATTGAAAGAAAAGAATTATTAATCATGAATTCTATGCCTGGTAAGAATTTGTTCCAGGAACAAAGTAGAAACAAAGACTTTCTCAGGTGCAGGAAAACTAAGAGAATCTATTTATACCAAATCTACCTTTTAAGAATGACTAAAGGTCATTCTTTAAAGAGATATGAAATGGTAACAGAGAAAGGCTTGGAACTTCAGAAAGAAAAGAACATGGAATGGTGAAAAATAGGGCTAAATATAATAGACTATCCTTCTAATGAGTTTCATAAATCATATTTGATGATTGAAGCAAAAATATAACATCATTTGATATGGTGCTCAATGTATATAAAGGAAATAATTAAGACAATTATATTTTTAAAAAGGGAAAAGCAAAAGGACAGCAATGGAAATAATCTTTCTACACTTCATTTTAAGTGTTAAAGTGTTAAAGCAACAGTACCAGTAGACTATTATAGGTTATATATGTACATTGTAATAACTAGAGCAACCACTAAGAAATCTATACTAAGTGATATATTCAAAACACTATAAATAAATCAAGATGCTCAAGTTACCCACAGAAAGGTAAAGAAAGAAAGAAAGGAAGAAAGGGAGGGAGGGAGGGAGGGAGGGAGGGAGGGAGGGAGGGAGGGAGGAAGGAAGGAAGGAAGGAAGGAAGGAAGGAAGGAAGGAAGGAAGGAAGGAAGGAAAAATAAGAAGGAAGGAAGGAAGAAAGGGAGAAAGAAAGGGAGAAAACCAGAGGAAACAAACAGAAAACGAATAATAAGATGGCTGACTTAAGTCCTGGCATATCAATAATTACCTTAAATATAAATGGTCTAAAGACACCAATTAAAAGAGATTGACAGAGTGAATAAATAAAAAAAGAAAAACATGATTGACAATATGTTGTCTATGGCATCTCACTTCAAGTACAATGCAGGGAGGATGAAAATAAAAGGATGGACAAAGCTACACCGATCAATTAAGAAGGTGAAATAGACTTCTTCAGACACACAAATGTTAAAATTCACCAGCAGACCCCTACAGGAAATATGAAAGGAAGCCCTTCAGGTGGAAGAAAATGATACCAGGTGAAAATGTGGATGTATAAAAGGAATGAAGAGTGATGCAAATAGTAACTACATGGGTAAATATAGAAGATATTTTATGTATTAAATAAATCTCTTTGAAAGATGGCTGAATTATGTAAACAAAAAAATAATAATAATGTATTGTGGGTTTTATAACATATATAAGTAAAATATATAAGAATAGCATAAGTGCTAGAAGGGGATAAATTCTAGTACACGATAGCAGGGTTCATAATAAATGAAGTGGTATAATATCCCATGGAGGCTGATTGTGACAAGTTAAAAGTGAATATTACAAACACAAAGAAAACAATATACATGTCAAATACAGCATGAAGGATACAGTTAATAATATTGTGTCATGTATCTTAAAGTTCTCATTACAAGAAAAAAAAACTATGTGAGGTAATGGATGTTAATTAAACTTATTGTAATAATCTTTGTACAATATATACATATATCAAATCACTCTGTTGTACACCTAAAACTAATACTATGTAATACAATGTTATATGTCAATTATACCTAAAACATTAAAAGAACAAAACAAAGAGTTTTAGCTACTAAGTAAAAAGTGGGACATAATTTAATTTAAAAACATAATCCAAAAGAAAGAAAAAGAAAGGGAAGGGGGGACAGATAGTACCAATAGAAAAAAATAATTACAGACATAAGTTTAAATATACCAATTATCACATTAAATGTATATGTAACTTTACTAACAATTGTCACCCCAACAAACTTTAATTAAAAAAAAAATGTATATGATCTCAAGATTGTGGAGGGACATGCTTGAGACCTCCAAGATACAGATTATGTTTTAGTTGTATTGTTAATCTTTATACCTTAAGCATAATTCCAATATGTTAAAATATACATACAAGTGTTTATGGAATCTCAAACTAAGAATTACTATAACAATACTTATGCATATACAAGTGAAAAAATTTTATATTTTGACCAATATTTCTTTATTTATCACAGATTCTTTATGAGATATAATTAATTTTGTTAAATTACAAGATTTTTCTATAAGAGATGTGTTCTCAAAAAATCCTATGATGCATGTGTTTTGACTAATGCAATCTTTGAACACCAGTAAGTGTAAAATAATCCTAATAAAATTTGACCTGGTTGATGATGTTTTAAAATTGATGCATTTTTTGGTTTCTTGATTGGAATGGGTTCTGGGAGTGTGTTCACTGGTGAGGGTGAGGAATGATAGAAGTCAGCATGGTACAGACCAGAAATACACAGATTGGTGGTGGGGGGGTTGCATGAAGATTTACATTCTCAGAGGAGGACAATATCTGGAAGTAGGTATAAAAGACTAGGTGATTCTTATTCAAACAGTCATTACCATTTTCTAATAGAAATTCTCTATGCCAAATTATAGGGAATTTGACTTTAGATTTTATTTTATAATATGGATGTGTTTTCACATGTGTGTGCATGTGTGTGTTACAGAAATGCAAAGTATGCAAATGAATTGAATGGTGTGTTTTGTATAGACGTGCACAGATGTATGCATTCATTCTCATGAGGATATACATGAGGAGGTTATAGCCTATTTATAAAAGTCAGCCTTTTGTAACCACGTTGATTTTATGCACGCACCTACTATTCACACCAGAAAACACAGGGAATATGTCCATCTCAGTGCAAGGCCAAAAGTCCTTAAAAGAAGCCTGAATAACAGAACTTTGAGTATTAACGCAGAGATAATCATTTATTGGTTAGTAGAAATGGTAGTTATATCTATTTTGAGATAAAATTTCCCAGGAAGCAATAACATATGTTTTGAATTTTTTAATTGGCTCATGAATGAGAAATAGGAAACTTTTTTCCCCTCATTTCCTACCACTTTGTAGCAGCCTAAATCAATACTAATGCAGGATATGAGTGAAGAGTCTGTGCACATTTGCCCTTCACAAAAGAATGCAACAAACCCTACAAGAACAAGAAAAATCAAACCAATTACATCAACAGCAACCTTAATATGCTCAAATAGTGTTTAAAGAAAGGAGTCTGGACAAGAACTATATGGGGCTAAAGATGTCCTGCTTCTCAGACACTCTTCTGAGAGACCATCCAAAGGCTGTGTTCTCCAGGGGTGAGAGAAGACCTCCAAGAACACTGAATCCCACCCTCCTTCTTCCCAGAGTACACGGGGCTTCAGAGAGAACATGAGCCATTCCAGCGTGGGGCCCATGTAGCAGCCCTGCATACAACTTTTCTATTCCATATGGATGAAAGATTCCAGAAAACTGCTGAATTTGTCTGTGACACCAGCCACAATTGGCAGGAAAATTACTGCATTTACGAGTATACTGCTAACAAGGCCAGCTTACAGAGTGTCTCAGAGCACCCAGAGAGGGGGCTTTTCTTCTCAGGGACTGAACGGTATTGTCACATACTTCAAAATAGGAAGGGAAAAGCATTCAGGTGACTGAGGGACTGATGTGGTCAAGTGCTGCCTCTTCTGTCCCTAACTTACGTCATCCAAAATGACTGGCATTGATAACAGAACAAAGAAGCAGAAGGAGGCAGCTTCCTTTGGACCCAAATGCTTTCCCACTGTATCCTTGAAAGACAACAAGTTTTTAAAGATGTCACGAAAAATGTATTGGATAACTAGGATTGAAGCAGGAGTATGGTTTTTATTAAATCTTATGAAAACAAAGGGAAACAAATATATATATATATATATATATATATATATATATATATATATATATATATAATTGAAGAGGCAATTATATATATATATATAATTGAAGAGGCAGGAATTGAACTCAATTTATATTGTTAAGAGTTCTAAAATGTTGGCTTCACTCCACATATTTTAATGAGGGTTAATATTGAAAATAAATAATAGGTTACAGTTTAACTCCAGCTAGGGGGTTAGCATAGATAAACCCACTTTGTTTTCTGTTGTAAATTAATGTGCTCTACATAATGAGACTGGAGAAAGGTTAAGAGCATATTAGTCATTTTGTCACTTAAAAATTTTGTCTACTATGTACCAGATACCTTGCTTAAAGCTGAAGGTAAGGCAGAAGCAAACTTCTTTAAAGTTCACAACTTAATGGAAGAGGAGGCATAACAACAGAATGAAAAACGAGTGAGGAATATATATACTGTGAAAACTAACTCACAATATTTTGTCATTGCAGCTGAGAGCTCTCATCGTCAATTGAATATTGTTTATATCTTCAGCTACTTCTTTTAAACCTAAGTTACTGTAAATGCAGCGTTATCTATCACTAATACCCTGAAAATATTCACATCTGTGTCTCCAAGAAGATGTCTTTTCTGAACCATAGATCCACTTACACAATGACCTATTGGACATTTCCACTTATAGCCCCACAGACAGATCGATCTCAGGATTTCAAACACTAAACTGACACACATCTTCCCTTCTCCCTCTCTCTCCTTGCCTCCCTTTTGCCAAATAGTGGGCCTTAGACTGTTCAAATGGTATCTCTATTCACTGAGTCAGCCTCTCTTTCTTATTCCTCCACATTTAATTAGACAATAAATCATATTTCTTCAAGCACCTCTTCTAAAATTCCTCTGCAATCTCCTCAGTTCAGGTTCTCATCACTTTTCATCCAAGAGTTCTTTGACTGGTCTTTTTCCTGCCATTGCTTCAATCTGTCATCCCATGCGTACACATATCCACACAAAAATTTACACTGAGGCCAGAATGATCTTTCTAAAACATAATTTGCTCAAGTTCCTACCACTACTTAAAATCTGTAGCTCCCATCAGCTATGGGCTAAATAAATTCTAAACACCTATTAATGATATCCAAGACCTTCCAAATACCTGAATTATTTTCCAGGTCCCACAGCTAGAGGAATTCTCCAATCATTCTCCAGGGACCACTTTACCTCACAATTATCTATATGACAGCTTCATCATTTATTACTGCTGGGCTCTATTTATATACCTGCCTCTTATCTTAGACATGGAACTCCCCAGGGCAGGGGACCATATGTACTCATCTGTGACTCCCCGAGGCTGGCGCACTTCTTGGTACATAGTATGTCCAAATATTCAATAAATATTTGTTGAATAAAGCAATGAGGATAATATAAGATATGAAACGATCTCAAAAATGTTATCTAATTTGGTCTTCAGAGTAGCTCTTGAGGCAAGTAATCATGATCTTAAGGACCTGTAATCAGAACTAACATCTATGGCACTGATCCCTCCACTCTTCATTAGAGCCCTAAAACAAATAATGAGGAAAAAATTCCAATTTGTTTCAACTATGGCCACTGATTTTTTTCAAAACATTTTTCTTATTAAAGTATAATTTACATAAATTAAAAACCACAATGAGATATCACCTCACCCTGATTAGAATGGCTATCATCAACAAGACAAATAGTAACAAGTGTTGGAGAGGCTGTGGAGAAAAAGGAACCCTCATACACTGTTGGTGGGAATGCAGACTGGTGCAGCCGCTATGGAAGGCAGTGTGGAGGTTCCTCAAAAAGTTAAGAATAGAATTGCCATATGACCCAGCAATCCCTCTCCTGGGTATATACCCCCAAAAATCTGAAAACATTTATCTGTAAGGATATATGTGCTCCGAGGCTCGCTGCAGCTTTATTTACGGTGGCCAAGACATGGAAACAACCAAAGTGTCCTTTGATAGATGAATGGATAAAGAAGTTGTGGTATATATACACAACGGAATACTGTTCTGCCATAAGACAAGAAATACTGCCATTTGCGACAACATGAGTGGATCTTGAGATTATCATGCTAAGTGAAATAAGTCAGACAGAAAAAGTCGAGAACCATATGATTTCACTGATATGTGGGATATAAAACTGAAAGCAACAAAGGAACAACACAAAGAAACAAAAACTGATAGACATAGACAATACTTTAGTGGTTACCAGAGGGTAAGGGGGGAGGGGGATGGTAGATGAGGGCAAACCGGATCAAACATATGGTGATGGAAGGAGAACTGACTCTGGGTGGTGAACACACAATATGATATATAGATGATGTATTACAGACTTGTACACCTGAAACCTATGTAACTTTACTAACCATTGTCACCCCAAAAAACTTTAATTCTTAAAAAAGAGTAAAAAGTATAATTTACATAAGTTCAAATTCACTGGATTTTGTGTATAATTTTCAAGTTCTGAGAAACGCATATAGTCATATAACCACCAGTTCTGTCAAGACACAGAGCAGTTCCATCAGCCCCAAATTCCCCAGGGAGCTTTGCCGTCAACCATTGCCCTGATTCCCCAGCCACTGGTGACCAATGATCTATTTTCTGTCCTTGGAGTTTGAACTATTCCAGAATATGATATATGTAATCCTATAGTATGTAATATTCTGAGACTGGCTTGTTGCACTGAGCATAACGCATTTGCCATTCAGTGTTGCTATTGTGTGTATCAGTAGTTTGTTACTTTTTGTGATTAACATTCCATCCAGGGACCACAGTTTGTTTATACATTCACCAGCCAAAACACATTTGTTTCTTTTTTTCCAGTTTGGGACAATAACAAATAAAGGTGCTGTAAACATTTGCTTACAGATTTTTATGTGAACACACGTTTTTATTTCACTTGATAAAATATACAATAGTGCAATTGCTGAGTTGAATAGGAAATATATTTAACTGTATAATATACTGCCAAACACTTTCCCAAAGTGGCTATATGGTTTTGTATTCCCACCAGCAATGTATTCGAATTCCAGTTGTTCCACTTCTCCACATCTTCATTAAAACTTGGAATTAATCTGTTTCTTCTTCCCTTCCTCCTCCTTCTTTTGCCATTCTAAGAGGTCTATAATGGTAATATCATGTTTTTAATTAGGAATTTCCCTAATGACATCAAGTATATTCTCATGTGTTTATTTTTCACTGTATATCTTCTTTGGCAATGTGAATGCTCAAATTTTTTGCTCATTTTTTTAAATTGAGAGTTTAGGGTTGAGTTTTGAGAGTTCTTCGTACATTCTGGATACAAGTCCTTTATCAGCTATGTGATTTACAAATATTGTCTTCCAATCTGTGGTTAGCCTTTTTATTGTCTCGGTAAATTTTGGAAAGTTCTTAATGTTGATGAAGTCCAATTTATCATTCTTTTTCTCTTATGAATCATGCTTTTAGTGTCATAGTTAAGAAATCTTTTGTCTATCCCAAGACCAAAAAGGTCCTATATTTTTGTAAGAGTTTTATGGTTTTAATTTTTACATTTAGGTCTGTGGTACATTTTGAGTTATTTTTTTGTATGTGGTATAAGGTAAGGATTAAAGTTCTCCTGCTTATTTCATTTTTAAATGTTGATACCCAATTGTTCTATCTTCATTTGTTGAAAAAAAAAAGTGTGTGTGTGTGTGTGTGTGTGTGTGTGTGTGTGTGTGTGATCGATCCAATATATTGATTACGTCCTCAGTCAGGGGAAGAAGGGTCATATACTCCAAAAAGTCTTTTTTTCTTTATAAAATTGTTTTCTGTGTCTCTGTTGAAAATCAACTGACCATGTATGTATGGGTCTATTTCTGGACCCTCTTAGTCAGTTCCATTAATCTATATGTCTGACTTTTCATCAATAGAAAACTGGCTTGATTATAGTTGTTTTATAGTTTTCTGATCACCTCCTATTCACCCCCATTGGTGAGGAAGGAATCATCTGCCCTAAATACTATGAGGTGGGCAAACACACAAAACCAGACAGGTAAGACAGGAAGCACTTTTTTTTACTCATATACACTCAAAACCCTGGGAAGGAGGATATCACATGCCGTGCAGGGCCACATGGGGTTGCACTAGGAACAGAGTGAATGAGCAGGGCTGGGGGTGGCAGGCTTTGGAATATAAGAAGATCGGGTAGCCCCTGGTTACCACAGGAGGATGTCAGTGGCATGTCTGAATGATTTTGTGGGCTAATGGAATGAACACACGAAGCCTGTTAGGTTGAACAAGGGTGCAGAGCAGCTGATCCAGCTGATAGGAGAACTAGGGCACATATCTGGTGAGAGCAGGGGAGCTCACAGTTTGGCCTTTGCGGTCCTATGAGGCTCAAAGATGTCAAGGAAGCACGTAAAATTGTAGTCCTTATACTACACAAAAGTAAGTCTTGAAATCATATAGTGTAAATATTTAAACTTTTGTTTTTTAAGTTATTTTGGCCATTTGAGTTCCTTTGTTTTACACACACACACACACAAACACACACATAGTATATTAGAATCAGCTAGTTGATTTTTATAAAAATGCCCTGCTGGCATTCTGGCTAGAATTGTACTGAATTTATAGGTCAGTATGAAGAGAAATGATATTTTAACAATAATGAGATCACTATTTTGTCCAATCTATGAACAAAATATATCTCTCCATTTGTTTAGGTTTAGCTTGATTTATTTCAGCAGCATGTGGAAATTGCATGAGTTTTCTTAGATTTATATCAAAGTATTTCCTGGTTTTAGTGCTATTGTAAATAGTATTTTTTTATTTCTATTTCTAATTGTTGATTGGTCGTATATAGAAACACAATTGATTTTTTCTATGTTGAACTTGTATCATGCATCTTCAATTTTTTAGAATTTTCTACACAATGTCTCATATATATATATATATACACACACACACATACATACATGTACTTCACATTGCAAAGATTCTGCTTAATCAGAAAACAAAAACGAACAATAGGAAAACAATAATGTGGTAACTTCAATGAGCTTTCATTAGGTTCCTCAAATGCTACTTGAAGCCAGATTTTGTTTTGACTTCCAATCAGCTATAGAGAGAATGGGAATTCAGTGGAGCTGTTGACTCATCCACACAGGCCTCTGGTGGATGGCAAACAGTGATCACTGAGGCATGACAGCATGCAGAGCCCAGAGCCAACTGAAAGCCTTGTGCGAGAAAGGGAACAACCTGGAATCAAGTGGGTCTGTTTCTTACATCTTGGAAAGGAGCCCATCTAGCAGTTTATAAGTCACATGTTAGATGCCCGAAACACTGAGCCAACTATTCACATTTCCTGGTCGACACCTTGTTCTCCAGGTACCTAGTGCATGGGGTAGGGGAATGGGGGAAGGAACAATCCAAGACTCCAGCCATCTAGAGAGAATTCCCTCTGGCAACATAGTCACTAAAGGAGGAGGAGGAGAAAGGAGGAGGAGGAGGAGGAGGAGGAGGAGGAGGAGGAGGAGGAGGAGGAGGAGGAGGAGGAGGAGGACGACGACGAGGAAGAAGAAGAAGAGGAAGAAAAAGAGGAGCCTTTTCTCATCCTGCTGTATATTCATTTATTTTCAAGAAATAAAATTTGTTGTTGTTGTTTTCCACATCTTCAAAACCAATCAAGTATTCATGACCCTAGCTTTTCTCCAAAGCTGACACATACTAGAACAGGTGAGTCATGAGAGCAATTAAAACAATCAAATAGGGCCCCTCCTCTGTGGATTATTTGGCAGAGCAGATAAGAAAATATGAAACGGTCCAGAAAGGTATGCTTCACCCTCTGTCTCCATCCTCTGTCCTGGGAGAATGGCAGAAATACACCTTTGTTTGGTTTACTTAAGTAACCAAACATGAAAGCTGTCTTTAGAATTTCCAGAGATGTCTTATATTCATAAATGGATATATAAGTGTGGTTGTTGAGAAAATGTTTGGCTGTAAGTGCCTGAACCTGGGGACATACAGGAAAGAGGTCATCTCCAGAAGCTTCGAAATAGGAAAAGTAAGCTACAGCATGGTTGTCTCAGCCTGGGTTCCCCAGAAAGTAGACCATGTGGGACTTAATTCGGGATGTAACCTTAAGGAACAAGAGTGAAGAGGAGGAAGTTGAAGCAGGGAGATGGGGAAACCCCTGCAGCATGTGCTAGACAGTTTACCTCAGGCTGCCAGTAACTGCTGCACCTCGCAGTACTGTCTTCCAAGAGGTCCTATAAGTAATTGTTTCTCAGGAAAATCCATCTTGGATGAGAGGGAGTCAAACCTATCCTCCAGCTCCCAACTTCCACTGATGGAAGGTTCATCTCATGAGATATCAATTCCCCCATTCTCTGTGTGACAAACCTCATCTCACCATGACATGCCGGCATCTCATGCCTCTATATGAACAGGAGAAACTTCAGGCAGAAGAGTGGGATCCAGTGTGAGTGACTGTGCCTGTAGGGAGTAGCTTACAGCCCCCTGGAACTGGTTGCCACAATGATGGCTGTGGCTGACACAGATCTGAAGCAACACCTAAGTGTCTGACACAAAAGTGAACAGAACCGCTCAGGATACTGTTGTCTTTTTCTCTCATTGTTCTCTCCTTATGATTCCCTTATGATCAGTAATGTTGCCCTTTATCTCCCCCAAGGAGTGAAAACTTAATGACATGAAGTACATATGTTAGGTTCATTGAAATTCTCCTAGTGCTTCAGATATTTACTTCAAATATTGTGACTATTCAATAGAAGAGGAAAAGGATAAAAAGAGAAGAAAGGGACACGGAAGAAGGGTTAGGAAGAAAAAGGAGAAGAGAGGGGAGAAAGCTCAAAAACGAAGAAAGGAGACAAAGGAGAGCTGAAAGGGACGTGAGAGCTTGCTTTCTTTTAAAAGCTCTAGAACACGTCCTTAGATTACATTTCATGGTGGAATTGAAATTTGCAGGTTTAGACAGAAAGATTTTCTAGAAATTGAGTCCAAATTAAATCAGACTAAGGACAGCCATAATTCCTATGGACAAAGGGGCCTGGAAGGAGAAAGAGCCAGTTGGGGGTCTAGTAGGAGCCAGGAGAGGAGAGTGAAGGGACAGCACTGAAATCTCTCCTGTGATGGCCTGGAGGCCTCTGCGTGGGATGCCCGATGGAAGTTATTTAATTCTGACTTTTCCTCTCTAGCTTAACTGTTATCTGGGGAGCCTCAAGTGAGAAGGATATAAACACAATCACTAGAATAAATGTACTTGTATTTGAGTGTTTTCTTTCAATCTACTTAACATTTCAGCTCTATAAATTACATAAAGTGTGTGTTTTGGAAACAAACTAACTCTAATATAGAAGATCTATACAAGGATACTTCTATATACAGGATCGCTGCCATATATATATATATATATATATATATATATATATATATATATATATATATTTTTTTTTTTTTTTTTTTTTTTTTTTTGCTATGGCCCGCACATCTAAAATTTAAAGCATAGCTGATTTCAATATTTCATTTCTACCTTCTTGGATTAATTTTTTCTTAGCAATTATTACCATTAGACTATAATAAAGCTGTTATTTATATGTCTTCCATATTATAGAATATCAGCTGTTCAAGAGCAAGGATTCAAGCTTTTGTTGTTGTTTTCAAGCTACTATATCATCAGCATCTAAAACAGTGCCTAACACAATGTATTAATAAATATTTGTGTGTTTTTAATTAAATTTATTGGGGGTGACAATTGTTAGTAAAATTACATAGATTTCAGGTGTGTAATTCTGTAAAACATCATCTATATCTCACATTGTGTGTTCACCACCCAGAGTCAGTTCTCTTTCCATCACCATGTATTTGTCCCCCTTTACCCTCTTGTACTATCTCCCCTCCCTCCTTACCCTCTGGTAACCACTAAATTGTCTGTGTTCATGAGTTTTAGTTTTTTTTTATTTTTTGTCTTGTTCATTTGTAGCTTTCAGTTTTATATGCCACATATCACTGAAGTCATATAGTTCTCAACTTTTTTGGTCTGACTTATTTCACTTAGCATAATAATCTCAACATCCATCCATGTTGTTGCAAATGGCAGTATTTCATCTTTTGTTATGGCAGAATAGTATTCCATTGTGTATATATACCATATCTTCTTTATCCAATCATCTATCCAAGGATACTTTGGTTGTTTCCATGTCTTGGCCACCATAAATAAAGCTGCAATGAACATCGGAGTACATATATCTTTATGGATAAATGTTTTCAGATTGTTGGGGTAGATACCCAGGAGAGGGATTGCTGGGTCATATGTTAATTCTTATGAATTTGACTCCAAAGGCAAAGGAAGTAAAAGATAAAATAAGTGAATGGGACTATATCAAACTAAAAAGCTTCTGCACAGCAAAAGAAACCATCAAAAAAACAGAGGCAACCAACCGAATAGGAGAAAATATTTGCAAACAACGCCTCCAATAAGGGACTAATATCCAAAATATACGAGGAACTCATACAACTCAATAACAAAAAGACAAACAATCCAATTAGAAAATGGGCAGAGGACCTGACTAGACATTTCTTCAAAGAGGACATACAGATGGCCAATAGACATTTGAAAATATGCTCAACATCACTAATCATCAGAGAAATGCAAATAAAACCACAATGAGATATCACCTCACACAGGTTAGAATGGCTATCATCAACAAGACAAATACTAACAAGTGCTGGAGAGTCTGTGGAGAAAACGGACCCTTATACACTGTTGGTGGGAATGCAGATTGGTGCAGCCACTAAGGAAGGCAGTGTGGCGGTTCCTCAAAAAAAATAAATATTTGTTGAATGAATAGACCTGAGCTGTGCTTTCCATGACTCTGACATTCTTGGTTATGGGGGAGGAGTGCACCCTCTGTCTGTTTAAATTAAGCATCCATCATTATTTCATAGAATTCAGGTATGAGGTCTTCAGTGACTTGGCTACCTGGAAATGAGTTTTCATCTGGTAAGTCTTACCAAAATCCAGTTCTACGTTCTCAACCAATTCCAAGGTGCTTATAATAATACCCCTTGGCTTCACTCAAATAGAAACAAAAAGCCTATTTTTCCCAGAAGTGCATTTGTGTACTTCAGGCAGCCTATCAAAGTGTTAAGGCCATAAAAATGTAGACAAAATCTAGGGAATAAATTTGGTCACTCTGACTTTAAAACATAAATAAAAATACCAAGTCTATGACAATTGTATGTTATTGAGCATGAAGTTTACTGGTATAGTTAGTAAAAAGAAAATTTTTTAATTGTATCATTATTGAGAATGTTTAATTCTGATTCAAATCCAAGAATAACTGATAATTCCAAGAGTGAAATAAATGCCAATTACTGTTGACAATGTCTATCGATAACTAAAGCAGAGAACACAATATTTTTTGTCAACGTAAGAGATATTAATTATTCAATATTAGTGAGATTCCTATTGTATTTTACTAGCCTATTGATTCAAATTTTAAAGAATGAAGTAGTGAGTCAAAGAACTGCTTTAAATGGAACATGCATTTTGTTTTGTTTTCAAAATCTTCATAGTAAAATTGTACGTGCACCTGTATCTGAATTAATGGAAAGGGTAAGTCATTTTATAGCGATTTCATCAGAAACTTTACATCCTGTCTTTATTTTAAGCTTAAAAGCAGATTCTTAAATAATGATTTAAGTTTGTGATTACTTAATTGTTTAGATCGAGGGAAATGACACTTGCTCAAGTTCATTACCAGTATGTCAGAAGATCACATATATATAACCCATTGCAGGTATAGTTGTCATAAGGTGTCTTCTGAAATATCCACACAGAAATAAAGAATAAATTCTTTAAATTTATTATGAAGATTCTGCATCTCACTTTGTCAAATCCTCAGTACCACCTGTGCACACCAACTCTTGCTGCGAGACATCTGATCAGTTCATATGTTTCCTTTTATGTCATGAAGTCACAATGTCGGCTGAGGAATAGTGACTTGTCCAACAGCACAGAGTCAGAAGATTTTTAGACTTAGACAAGAGCCTCTGATTTAAATTATAGATCTAGTATAACAGGCATCTACATTTCTTTTCAGTAGAATATTCATTTGACACACTTTCAATAAAGTCATATAAATGACATAAACTTTGATCTCATCACAAAGTATTTTATGTTAATAAGCTTTTACTGTATCATAGGTACTAAGAAAAATAAAGAGATGACTCTAATGTCACAAATATTTATTGTTTCCTGCAATATTTCCAGCTTCAGATCACCTTGAATTTATTTTATATATCGATAATTTTTAATATTTGTAAAAGTCCAAAAATTATCAACTTGAAGTAAATCAAGCTTTTTACAGCTTTGGAATATTTGAGACCATAAAGCTCTAAGCTTGATCTTATAGAAATGTAGGTTCTGCTTTTCATCTTTTTGTTGAAATTAGAAAATCTTAAAAATCTCACACCAATATAGTATATACTTGAAATATTAACATCAATTTTATACAACCAAATGCTCTACAACTCATTTAAAATATTTAAAATACAGTTTTAAAAATTTAGCTGTATGGTATCAAGAAGCAAAACTTTTTATATGTTCAGTTTCTAAGATTTTTTTCAAGAAACACTTATGGCCAGACTCTACAACAGACTCTAGTCTAAAATCTATTATTTTTAATACTATTGCTTATCTTCATTCAAAACCAAAACAGTAATTACAAATGAAGAGTTCCTTTTCCAGCCCTAAGAAATTCATTTATAGACGCAGTACATCTAACATTTCAGGTGACTTCAAGAAGCAATAAAGTAGCAGCAATTATACTGCTGTGGCTACAAAAAATGAATTTTCTAACTTTATGGTGAGCATCTATTTTTACTTGATTGGCTTTTATGGATTAACTGTGAGTTCATCTGATCTTCCTTAGTTTATGACTTAGACTAGAAAAAGTCCCCTAACCCTAATTTTAAAATTATATTCTCAATTTTTTTCAAAAAAATATTATTAGGTGAGTATTGACTAGATGTCCTAGTGCAGTCTTTGCAATCCGCTCTCCCAAGACCTGGGGAAAGTCACGTGACTACCGTGTTTCCCAAAAATAAGACCTCGCGGACAATCAGCTCTTATCCGTCTTTTGGAGCAAAAATTAATATAAGACTCCGTCTTATTTATATTATTATATTATTTTATATTATGTTATTTATATTAAAGACCCGGTCTATATAATATAATATAATATAATATAATATAATATAATATAATATAATATAATATAATATAGGGTCTTATATTAATTTTTGCTCCAAAAGATGCATAAGAGCTGATTGTCCGGCTAGGTCTTATTTTTGGGAAACACAGTACGATGTCTCTGCTTATCCCTGAACTGAAAAGAACTGCTGGATAATCTATAACATTCCATTTTGCAGAAGAGCCCATTATTCTGTGGTACATTTCAAAATGAGTCAGCATGTGTATAATAGAATTCCCAGGACATTCCCGTTTAGAATGCTGCTTCCAGTTAGCTTCTTGAGTTCACAACGAATATTGGCAGTTTTGCACTCTTCACTTTTATTGCCTGATCTAGTGTCATGGAGTGAATTTGAATTCAGTAGAGGATTTTTTTCATGAGTGATATAAGGCCACACATATCCAACCTTAAATGTAAAAGTCAGTATGGCTAGATGGCTGTTATTTCTGGGAGGAAATAAATTTAAACAAATAACAAAGAAATGGACACAAGGACTTTCCCTAGAGATCCATTAATGAAAACTCCTCACAACCAAACATCAACATGATGAGTGTTGGCTTTCCCTGGAGGATGTGTATAAATGCAGGTGAACTGCTGCACTCCTTAGGCTATGGGAAAAGCCATCCAGAAACACCCTGATTCTTACAACATCCACACATTTTCTTTGTTTATTTATTTATTTATTTAGTCCAAGTACCTAAGACTGAAGACTATAGTAACTAAGACAATAAACTCTTTATATTATGGGCTTATCTCCCAAATGGTAACTGACTTAGAATTCATTCTAAACGCTCTGTTCAACTAAGGAACCGCAAAAGGACTGTGAAAGAATCACATCCCAAGATCTCTGCAGGAGGTAAAATATGCAATATTTGCCCTTCTGCCCCTCTGTCATGCATCTCCCCTCTGCTTGCCCACAGCTTTTCTTTGGGGCTCACTGCCCTCCTGTTCCCCATAGCATTTTCTTTGTATGCATTTTCAATTTTCTCACAGTGCTCCTGTGAGTGAAGAAATGTCAAGACTGGGAGTCGAGAAGCTGCACAGAAGATTCACTCCTTGTTCCTCTGTTTGGGATTCATGGTTAATTTCCATCCAGTTTCTGCAGTTATGATGGTTTCTCTGCAATCTTTCCATCAGTTCAGGTGACCTCATTTTATTTTGTTCTAGAACTAGACTCTCCTGTTTCATACAGCTGTGCTACATTTCCCATCCTTCTTCTCCCCTTCCTTTCTCCGTAGATACACTTTCAGTAGCCACCCAGAGATACAGTATCATCTCAATTTTGGACTTGTAATTCCACCCCCAACATATGTCTGTCATTGAACCTCTTTAAATGGAAGGGCTTTTTCTAGTGATCACATTATATGGCTACATGTTAGAAATATAAGGGATTATTTTGCCCACTAAGCTATCGTGTTTCCCCAAAAATAAGACCAGGTCTTATATTAATTTTTGTTCCAAAAGGTGCATTAGGGTGTATTTTTTCATGTACAGCAATCTACATTTGTTCAAATACAATCATGTCATCTACTTCTGTAACATCGTCATAATGTACTAACTGCATTTGTCTGGCTGACGATCTTAACTGGGGCTTGTTTTCGGGGTAGGTCTTATTTTCGGGGAAACATGGTATTAACTGATACTATTTGTTGTTAACAAGCAGGAAAGCTCCATTCTATCATGAAATGCATACGTCTGTATCACCTTAGGAACTGTCAAATATTAGAACTGGCTCTGGAGCTATAAACATACTCATAAAAATTCCTTTAATCAAGATTAAATAAAAATATTCTTAGAAAGAAGCAGTTTACTGTGAGATAATTGGACAGCCCTTAAAATAGTAGAATTTATGGACTAAAAGCAATATTCCTGTATCTCTGCCTAGAGTCTAATCAAAGAATTTCACCAAATACATATCAAATTTAAAGTCAAGATCTTGACCAGATGCATAATATCTAGAAAAAGATCAAAGATGGTTTCCATGTTAATTGTTTACACTATATAGCAATAATATAAAAACTTAATTTATTTTCTACATTTATCTTCTGTTTATCCCAAATAGCACAAATAGATTTGTACTGACATAATTCATGGAAAAATGACAGATTAAAAACACATAGAAATTAAAGGTGAGCTGAGTCTGAAAATACGTGGTATAATATTACCTTTACCAGAAGCTATTTGTCTATTTTACGGTTTTGTATTGAGACATATACATAGTTATATGCCTTACTCTGAAATGAAAATGACGCCAATTTAGGCTATTATTATCTGCGTTTCGAAGTCCTCTAAGATCTATATTTTCTACTTGAGTTTTTTCAGACTTGTCCAAAATCTTCTCCAAATTAAACCTCAAGTTTCACAATAAAACGAAGAGAAGGAGGGACAGAATGAAGGAGAAAGAACAGGAGAAATCGATGTATTAAAGAAACAGACTGCACAAGGTACCTAAGAAGCCAACTGTCTGCCAGACTTCAGAGAAGAGTGCCTTGTGCATGAGTAAGCTCACCTATCAAAGGAAGGATTATTTAATGATGGTGATAGGAAAACAGTAGCCATCTGGGAGCGAAACAGTAGCCATCTGGGAGTGAAAACCCACTCTCCAAAGTTTCTAAGCAAAATAAACTCCAGATGAATTAAAGAATTGCATATATATATTAAATTATAAAAATACAACAAAAAAGAGTACAATGTATGTAAATTTACAGCACTGAAGCGATCAGAAAAATTAGAAATGATGGATTTTAATACTAAAAATGAAAAAATTCAATGCAATAAAAATTAATAAAAGTCAAATTTAAAAATTTACCTTGTAAAATATATTTACAAAGAATAATATGAGCAATTATATGAGCATGTCTTCCACAAAAATAAATATAAATAGTAAACATAATGAAAATGTTTGCTTTCACCAACATCTATTTATAGAAAAAGCATTGGTTATTTAAAATCTACTAAAGTTATAAAAATGCTTTATTCAAATGCTGATGACACCAGTAAATATGGTATACTTTTAAAATTCTTTTTCCTTTGTTGAAATGAAATTCATATACCATATAATTAACCATTGGTAAATTAACAATTCAGTAGCATTTACTACATTCACAATGTTATACAACCACCACCTCTTCTAGTTCCAAAAGATTTTTATCACCCAAGAAGAACATATTAGAAACTTGTTAGATAGTCAATTCCCATTGTTTCTTCCTCACACCTCTGGCAACCACAAATCTGCTTTTTATCTCTTTGGATTTGCTTATTCTGGATACTTTACATAAATGGAATCATATAATATTCGAACTTTTGTATCAGGCTTCTGTATGTAGCATCATGTTTTCGAGGTTAAACCATGTTGTAGCCAAAATAAACTTCATTCCCTTTTCTGGCTGAATAATATATATATATATATATATATATATATATATATATACATATATACATATATGTATATACATATATATATGTATGCATATGTGTATATATACTCATACATGTGTGTGCATGTGGGTATATATATATACATTTATATATACAGATATATACATATGTGTGTGTGTATGTGTGTGTGTGTGTGTGTATATATATATATATATATATATATATATATATATATATATATGGTATACCACATTTCGTTTATCCATTCCTATTTTGATGGATATTTGAGTTGTTTCCACCTTTTGGCTGTTGTGAATAATTCTCCTGTGAACATTTGTAAGTATCTATTTGAACACCTGTTTTCAATACTTTTGAGCATATACCTAGGAGTAGAATTGCTGGATCATATGATAGTTCTGTGTTTAATATTATGAAGAACCACAAAACTGTGCTCCATAAAATCTTCATCATTTTACATTTCCACCATTAGTGTATGAGGATTCCAATTTCTCCACATACTCACCAATACTTGTTCTTGTCTGTCTTTTTAATTATAGCCATTTTAGTGGGCATTAGGTAGTATCTCATTGCAGTTCTGATTTGTATGATCCTTATCACTAATGGTGTTGAGCAATTCTTATGTGCTCATTGGCCACTTGTATATCAGAATGAAGCTGTGAGTGAAGATTTTCCTGAGGCCTCTTGGGGCCCCAAGACTTTGAAGCCTATGATACATTTTAAAAATCTATCTATCTATCTATCTATCCATCCATCCATCATGTATTTCTTTTTACAGGTCATGTTCCAACAGGTATAAGCACATTGATGAGCAATATGGTACAGTATAAGAAGAGGGAAAATAATATTAAAATTCTTTAGCATAATAAATATACTCCTAGAAATTTATCCTAAAGCAATAAACAACAGATTTTCATGTATAAATGCTTAAAACAATATAAAATAGCAAAAATAAAAAACATGAAGGAAAATTATGCAGAAATGAACTATTTATAAAGATTATATAGAAATGTGAAAATATAACACATAGCAATAAAGAGTTGTAGCTTTCATCCAGATAACCCAGGTTTGATTACCAGTCATAGTGACACAAATTTAAGTACATATAAGGTCCATGAGGGCAGGGATCCTTGATTTGTTCACTAATATTCCAAATCCAAAACAGTGTCTGGTGCATAACAGGTTATCAATAAACGTTTGCTGAATGGATAAATACATAGATGAACTAACAATTACAGAATGTAAATAAAAAATTGTATGTGGCATGTGAAGTGTGATATGCAAAGGTCTCTCATTGACATCTGGAATTCTACCCAAACCTTCCCACTGGAATTCATTATCTCCTGTTTTAATAAAACACACCGTCCTTCTCCAGCTCCCCAAGCCAGAAACCTAGCAAACACCCCACTCCTAAGCCAGTCATTCACCAAATCATTGATTCCTCCTTCATAATATTCCTCCACTGTCTTCACTTTTCTCTTTCATCATCACTGCCATTGTTTTCTCATGGATTACTGCTACAGCATACAAATTCATTTCCTGCTTCGAGTCTTGCCCATTTTCAATCCATTCTTCACACATACAGTGTGCACTTTTCTAAAGCACAGATCTTAACATCTCTCTCCCTTGCTTAAGAGTTGTCAAAGCATCTCTATTGCCCTTAAGAAAAACTCAGAGTCCTTAATATAGTCTGCATGAGAAGCCTTCAATATTGACTACAGATTAAATCATCAGGGTAGCGTTTATAAAATACCAGTGCCCAGGCCGCATCCCAGAGACTCAGCTTCAATTGATTTGGAATAAAGCCCAGGCATGGGTATTTCACAAAGCAACCCCGCAGGTGTTTCTACTATTCAACCAGGTTAGAACCCATAGGTGTATACATCCCTTTGTGCTTTGCCTACCACTTAAGTCTTTGTGTCCACTTTGGTCACTCCCAACCTCACATTCTGAACCCCAGCCACA
Source organism: Rhinolophus sinicus (assembly GCF_036562045.2). NCBI lineage: Eukaryota > Metazoa > Chordata > Mammalia > Chiroptera > Rhinolophidae > Rhinolophus > Rhinolophus sinicus. The sequence goes on from NC_133758.1 coordinate 52,537,963, forward strand.
CGGTCTTTCTTTCAAATTCTTCAACTGTGCTGTGATATCACTTGCTTCTGAGTCTTTATACTTCCTTTGCCTTTAGTGGGGAACGGTCTTCCCATTCTCTTAGACGAATTACATATGAGGTCAGACAATTTAGTTCGCGAACTCATCCTAAAAAAAGTGCTACATACCTCATTGATGAATATCACTACAATCCCCTTCCAAGTACTCCCGTTGGGAGGCTATGCACCGACGCCAGCACCTAGCAATTTTGAAATCTTTTTCTGGAATGGCCATCAGAGCTGTCTTATTACCCTGGATGTCCTGAATGTCATCAAAATGTCTTCCTTTCAATATTTCCTTTATCTTCAGGTAAAGAAAGAAGTCATTGGGGGCTTGATCAGGTGAGTAGGGAGGGTGTTATTTGTTTCCTGACTAAAAACTCTGTCACAGACAGTGTTATGTGAGCTGGTGCATTCTCATGATGCAAGAGCCATGAATTGTTGGCGAAAGTTTAGGTCATCTAACTTTTTCACGCAGCCTTTCAGCACTTCCAAATAATAAACTTGGTCAACTGTTTGGCCAGTTGGTACAAATTCATAATGAATAATCCCTCTGACATCATAAAAAGTTAGCAACATCGTTGCAACAAGCTGGCAAACTTAATCGTCAGACCTCGTATACTCTTCCTTCAAGTTTCTGCTTCAACATCACTTCCTCCTAGAAGTCTTCCACCCCAGACTGAAGTATGTACCTATTATGTATATTTCTACCATTCGTTGTACATTCTCAATAATAGCGCTATAGCAATCTCTATTACTGTTGTTCATCTATTCGTCAGCTTCCACCTTCCACCAGTAGACTATAAAGTCTACGAGGGCGGGGACTATGATGTCTGCCGGTGGCTAAGTACTTAATTGCGTAGGGCTGGGTTTAAATCCCTTGTGAAGATTCTCGTGATCCCTACGCAACGTGTTAACATGATGAATACACACAGCAGGCATTTAATAAATAGTTATCAAATAAGCTAATATGTGACAGAATTGTGGGATTCTAAATAATTTGAATTATTTAATTTTCTTTGTGGTTGTTATAGTATCTACTTTATGAAAATCCATTTTCAAAATGAAAAATGCAAGATAGCATAATCATTATTATAATTTAAATATAACATTCTTTCAAATTTCTCAATTAAGGAAATAAATACAGAATAATATTTTTTGAGGAGTACCTATAAAAATAAACATGAGATTGCAATGAAAAATTATCTTCCTGACTGTGCAAAACTGAAAAGAAGGAAATCTGTGCATGCTCTATCCCGATTAGATTAATGCAGTTTATATGACATGAGTGCTTTAATTTTTATTATCATCCATTGGCAGTAAGGAACATGCAACCACCACATGAGAATTTTTGGAAATCAGCCATCAAATCTTAATCCACTGTGTTGCTTCCTAACGATGGTTTTAGGCTCTTCAAGAATGACCATCCATTTCAAAAAATGGAGATTACATACTAAATAACAATGGAAGGTAATGAAACAAAAGCATTTGAAACCATAATTGTCAATGTGACACACTGTTGGCAAAACAAATACTTTACTTTTTAGAAAACTAAATGATAAAGCAATATGCATTAAAAAGGTCCGTAAATGTATTAGAACCCTTTACAGTAATATCTTCAATATTAATATTCTACATATACCCATATCCTGCAATAGGAATCTCAGGAAATATTTAAACAGCTCTGAAAATGAATATAAGAGATAAATTATAGTAGTAAGTTCTTTGCCAATCTTCTACATCCCTGCATATATTTTTAATACATAAAATCAAGAGGAATTTTCTAAAGCAAAACTTCTGTTCATAGGAAGAAATGGTTTTCATTTATGAATTCACATAACTAAGCCCTAAAATATACATCAGTTTTGTAAGTCTGAACTTGTGTCTACAATTAATAGTTTCTGAAATGCCTTGACTATATGTGGCCCAGTTTTGCTGCCTCCATTATGCCCTTGAAATATCCTTCCATTATACTGTGAGTTTGAAAACATAAAGCTTTATTTTGTCTATAATTTTGAGGTTAAGTTTACTCCCATACCACACAGACTCGCCTTAGTGCTTTTAGGGTAAATAATTTACACTAGAAATGCTGCATCATGAAACTGGGGTTAGGGAAATTGTTATTTAAGCAAACAAAATCGATCCCAAATCATTTTAAATTTCCTGCACTGTGCTTTACCTTGTAGCAAGGATTGGTGGGCAAGGGGTGGGGAGCAGATGAGCTCAAGAAGAATGGCATGACTATTATTCATTTGTAGGCTTTTCTTCCCGTCCCTAATTATTAATGATGCTGCCTTGCCAAACACACCCACCCTTCACAACTCCCCTTCTCTTCCTTGCTTGCTACTTCAAGCTTTGTATTTTATATTTTCACTCCTAATTTTCCCAAATACAAATGGAAATCTAGGTTTCCTTTCACAAATGAAATCAATACCAAATTTCCTTATTTGATATATAATTTTTAAAGAGAAATAAAAGCCATCAAGTGAAAATGTCATTCTCATATTCCCTCATGAACTGAAAAGAGGGGAAATGGCCACAATTATTACTGTAAGATTTTCACTAGGTATCTAGAGTGCAGAGAGAGAGAGTGAGTTTCTGGCAGAGAGAGGGCATTAGTATACTATAGTTGTTCCATGGAGCTAGGTAGCAAGGAGTCCACTGAAAATTGATCACAAAACAAGAGAGTCATCCAATTTCATTGTTGTCACATTTTCTTCCTGCTATCAATTCATTTATTCATTCTTCAAACAATTACTGGGTAGTATACTATATGTAGGCCACTGTGGTAGGTCCTCAGGTTATAAAAATAAATAAATAAAACATGATAGTTCCTACCTTTAATCTGATCATATTCTAATAGGAGAACATATAAAATTAGTGAGTATAACTCAGCATGAAATGTTCAATGACAGATGCTTAGAGCTGAAAGTCACCTGACTGAAAGTCACCTCCAGTTCTCCTGGAGGAGGTGGTCAGTACTGAAAAATGGGTCTAGTGAAGGAGGAAGAGATGGGTGGTGTGGGTAAGAACAAGAATATTCTCCCAGAGGAATAACAAAAGCAAAGGTATGGGTGGGAAATAAGAAGATACAGGATTTAAGAGTGGGAGACAGAAAGACAACCACACAGTGGGGAGAAATCAAGCTAGTGAAGTAGTCTTTGACTTTCTGAGCACGTCTTCCTCCCATCTAGATGTGCCCACAGACTTGTATACCAGGCACAGGGAGCCAACACCCTCCTTGATGAGATTGCATGTTATTACCATATTTCTCACCTTTTTATCTAATCAGAACTTAACTCTTCTGTGGCTGCTTATTTTATCTGCAGTGAGTAAAATATCAAGTACCTTGCAGAACTATGATGCAGAGTTGGCCCGTACTGGGAAATTATACACTGAAGCTATTATCATTACTGATTTAGAGCAAAACTACAAACCAAAAAGATGTTATATAAAAACAACAACAATAAACAAGAAGAAACTGGTGTGAGCTATGGGGAGGCAGAGCAAGAGTGAAAGAGACTTACTGGAGTGCTGGATCTGTGCCAGGAACTTATAAGCATTTTACTTCATTTAGGGATGAGATTAAGAAGACATACGGTAAGAAAAGAGGCTCTACACATATGTAGAATCAAAATCCCAAATAAAAGATGTGGGCACATCTGCCTTAAGAAAATTAGAAGTAGGATTTCACAAGAAATAGATCTGACATTTCAGGTAAGAGAACATCTACATGACAAACATACAATACATGACAGAAACAATTTTAGCTGATGGGAAGAAGGACAGTTACCAGAGAAAGGAAAGTCACAGCCCCATGATGCCTGGCATTAATGGGGCCACAGCTACCCCACCTGATGAGACACTGAAGCTCTCTTCCTAATCATTTACCTAAGACACTAATGTGCTCAGCTGATAATAGAGGGGAAGGACTCAAGATGTATCTGAAAAAGACTTAGATGTGACATCACAGCTGTCTTCAAATATTTGAAGCACTGTTGTGTAAAAAAAGGGTTAGAGTATAGACATATATGTGCATAGTTTTGGAAACAAGCTCAGGATCCAGGATTTCAGGGGTTCACATTGCAGGAAAATAGATTTCCACATACCAAAAGGCATCCCATACACTATTAATTTATTGATAGATTTATATCTTCAGGAAAAATGTCTCCAATTTTTTCAAGCTTTAAAAATACAGATTAAAACCACTCACAGACCATAAGGCTTTGGTTGCTAGCAAGTTGACACAGAGCCTACGGCAGGATCCCCCAAAGCAAGGTTGGCAGGGGAAGTGATCAGGCAGGACTAGCACACATCTCCAGTGGCAAATGTGCATCCACGCATGCAGCCAGGGAGCTCCTGCAGTGTGCCACTGCGCACTCTGGGGTGAAGATGTTCTCTATTTACCAAGCAAATCACACTGGGTCACTACCCACCATGAATACTTTACCTACAGTTAGTACATCAGCTTGATTATCCTCTCACTCAGCACATCACACAAGATTTGCATGTCCTAATCTTACCTATTCTTCAAAATCGAGTTAATCAAAGTCTAATTTCTTCACAAAGTTTTTCCCAGCAAACTTATGAGGCTGCATAATGTAATGGAAAGAATATGGGTTGTGGAGGCTAGGAGACCTCAATTTGAATTCTGGCTCTGCCACCAATTGAGGTACCTACAGAAAGACAGTGTTCTGTCTCGGGTCCTCATTTCTCCATCAGTCATATTAGCAGTGAGAGTTGCTATTTTCAAGAGATAGTAAGGATTAAAGTATGATGATATGGGTAAAGTGTTAGTTTACTTTACCAAAAAATGTTAACTTCTCCTCTTCCTAACATTTTCACCCTTTGTTTCTTTCTTCTAAAATTTTATACTATAGAAAGGGAAATAAATAGTGAATAATATACTTATATATTCCCCTGTGATGGAGGTCATGGGATGGATGGCAAGCTCTGGGGTAGATGCGGGAATGAGGGGAGGACCAAAATGTACTCACAAATCCAGACCAGACCCAACACTGTAGCCACAGAACAGATGGGGTAAAATTTGCCAATGGGGAAGTTGATGAAGAGAAGAAAAAAGTACTGAAGGAGAATAGACAGTAACTAAAGATACACTTCATTGACACCACCTTCCAACCAGCACCATTTCACCCTGTTATCCAGGGTGGCAACCACACAACATAGAGTAGGTATAAACCCCAAAGTAACAATTAGTAAGAAACTGAAATACATAAGAAGCTGTATCATAATTTCCAAGTGTCACCATGTGACTGTGTGTAAGTTGGAGATGGAATTTGGTTCTGAGTTATTTCTGCCACCTTGTTGTTGTGTGTAACCTTGAGCAAGAACTATGACTTCTCTAATAATAATAATAATAATAACAACAACAACAATAATAGCTTATTCTTATTGAACACTTGTTATGGCTCAGACACTGTTAAATGCATGGCCTGTATTAACACAACAAACCTTTGAGATGGCACACTCACATTATCTTCATTTTACAGTCAAGGAACTGAGACACAGAGATGAGTAACTTGCCAGTCACATAAGGTCCTAAATTTACTCCTATATTGGATAGTATAAACAATTCTCATGAAAAACATCTCACGATAAAATGAGATATTCTATTTGAAAGTTACGATATAAACTGAGTATCACTATATAAATATCACTCCAAGCAAAATTAAGATGTCAACAAGACACTGGCCTAAGAGATTTTCATCCTGATGGGGTTTCTCTTCCACATGGTGCCACACCCCCTTAATTTTCCTTCTTGCCTGGGTCTAGCTTTTGCCAATATAAACTGAATGTATCCGTTATTCCAAAAAAGTATACTCTATCAAATATCAGGTTAGCAGAGTTCTCTTTCAGCTATGCTTTTCATCCACAGTCTACTGATCATAAACGAGTCTTAGGCTAAAATAGCCTCGCCTGCAGAGCTGCATGTAGTTGGCACAGGCCTAAGTATGTTGGTGGATGGAAAAAGCAGCCTGCCTCAATTACCGGGGGCTGAAGGAAATAACACTTAAGGCTAATTTATCTTATTATAAATGGGATCAGAAGGTATGTATATGATCCAGATGCTTTTAGACTATTGTAGTTAAGGAAAAATTAGACTGGTGTCCTCATCCTGGAACAGATGGTCAAAAGAATTACAAATTGGTAGCAAGGGAGAGGAGAAAAAGAGAGAGATGAGAAGAATCAAGACTCTCCCAAGTGCTGCCTCACAGAGCCTCAAAGCCCGCTTTTGTAAGAAAGCAGGCAGCAGAAAGTGATTTCAAAAAATGACTCTTGAAGCAAGCATGGGGCTAATTTCCTTTTATATATTTTATCTCCCATTTCATAAATATTAAACTCTTTCCTCCACAAAGTTGTGTCAAATATGAAAAATACAAATAAAGAATGTCCTTAATCTATGCAACTATTTTTATGAGGATAGACCTACCACGTGACTGCAAAGCTAGGGGTCCATCTCCAATGAACACAATTAAGAAGAGCAAAGCATGAAATGAATTCCTGTCTATGTGTGCCAAGAGACAAGCCATTGGTATCTGAAAGCAGAGCAGCTATCAGAATGGCTCACTTTGGGTGTCTACCCCACAATCATTGGGATGGGATGCTGAACCCCCCCCCCTCAGTCTTCTTGTCACATGCTGATGTGTCATACATTGGGGCTTGACATTGAGAGCTTCATATGTTTTGAGGACAGCAGAGCATCACGATTAAGCATTATTAAGGTCTATAATAACCTCTTGGTCAATGAGCTTCTGGGCCGAGTTCCCTGCGCTCTTAGAAGGAGAAAAATTGGAATTCTAGATGCCCCTCCCTCAAAGGGGAAGAAAGCAGCTGATATGAGGGGTCTTGACCCTCAGGGGAAAATTAATTTAACTATGAATGCTACAATTGAATAAAGCAAAAGAAATATTCAATTTATATAAAAACAAGTATCTAAACAAGAGAAAATCATGGACTAAATATCAGAAACTCTTACTTAAGTCCTTTGAAATGATACTAATACAAAGTCCAGGAAGTGCAATGGAGTTAACAATCCTAAATAGATGATAAATAAAGAGTTCCATAAAGATGAGCAAAGAGAGTGAAAAGTCAATGCTCAGATGTGTGGTGGCTTCAGGCAGCTCACTCGTTCTCTTAGAGCCTGTTTCTTCTTCATTATCCTCAATGCTACCCTCATCCTCGCCTCATCCATCATTACCCTCATTCCATCCTTAATGTGACATACAGACTGAAGAAAGAGACCTCCTTCGAGAAGAGAGCTCATAAAAAGGCACAGCCCTGCAGGAGCCAGTCTTGGCCAGCAGACCTTCCTCTTTGTAGGAATAACATGATTCCCTGTCTCCAGTTGGATCCAGCCTGGAAGAGGGTGCCCAGCCTGGTGATCAGGGCCTAGGCCAGCTCACAACTCCCACTCACTTCCTCAGGCCTGTGGGCAGTGCACAGGTATACATCTGTACAACACTACCCACCCTAAAGTCTTGTTTAAAAAATGGAATGGGGTAGTGTATATGGAGCTCCCCACTTAAAAAATACTGGAGCCAATCTGTAACTACGAGAAAGTAGCCATTAACTTTTTCGTAAAGGAATATAATGATCCCTGGGGCCCTACAGTTAGTAGGTCTACAAATAGTAGCTATTATCACTAGAAACAGTTCCTTTATAGTTTTGAACTCAGAAGTTTCTTTCAATCAATAGCATGCTTTGGCGCAGCACAAGAATCCAGGCCGGCCTTGAAATTTCACTAACATTGCCACATGTCCACCAGCAAGTCAAACAAACTACTTCTGTGGAATCTGTAATGACATAATTGAAACCGGGTTTACATTTATTTAAATAGCATAGTTTTGATGGAACGAAAATATTTTAGTAAGCAGTAAAACACATGTTTGGGGAAAATTTACATTGGTCCCCCCACCCCATCGATTTCCTCACTTATCTATAAGAGCACCGTTTTAGAAATGAAAGAGAGAGAGAGAGAGAGAGAGAGAGAGAGAGAGAGAGAGAGAGTTAAGTTTCAGTTTTGCACAATGCCACCTTTAACAAACCTGCCAGCTAGTCAAAAACTAAATAGGCTGGTTTGAAAAAATCTTTACTACTGCCAGTTAATATTCACAGGGCTCTGGGGGAACAAGAACTTTCAATGACTTAATATTTATAAATGCTACTGTTGTCCCCCAAACATGTGTCTTAGATTCCTGAGGGATACTGGGATTTTTTTGCCATAATAAGGGTGAGGGTATGTGAGTTTTAAATGGGGAGAAGGAGAGTTAGGAGAACAAAATTAAACTCATATAAATGAGCACTTGGTGGTCTTGAATTCGAATACCACTTGAATATGATTGGGAAACCTGACCTGTCTGGGTTATTTCACTTTAATTTACCAATGTTTTAAGCATGGAGAAAGTATTCAAAATGCACAACACTGCTGGCCCAGACACTTTTTGTCTTTTTATTTGAAATGTTGCTACTTTACATCAACAGATGCCCAAAAAGGCTAAACTTCCAATGTGGGATATCAAAATAGCTAAGATTGTGTTTACAACTCTGATGGTGTAATCGAAACTCCAAATGCTCGAGAAACAATAACATTAGTGAGGTGAAGTCAACTCTAAATGAAAAGTCAGTGTTTCCATTACCCAATCTAACAGTATTTTCAGGATTTTATATAACTTGATCATTAAAAAATGCTCTAGGCTGAAAACCTGGTCTGTGTCAATCTTGGACTAAACTAGTTCGCAAAGCTCTGAAGTTTGTTTGCCCTTCTCTTTTATCCCTTTTCAAGAATGTATTACTTTTAAATGCTGCACATGAAACTAAACCAAAAAAATCTGCTTTACTCAATGAGCCAATGCTGTTGCATGCATCACTCATTTTTCAGAAGAAATGTATGACTTCTGTAAACTCACTTTCAAGGTTCCTATGTCTGGAAGCGAAGAGCTTCAATTCCTTTTCTAATTCACTCTTTAGCACATCCCTTCTCTGTAAGTTACATCATGAAAAATACTGAAATTTTAAATTATAATGTTAACTTTTGTAGAAATAAACTTCAAATTAGAATTTAACTTGGTAGAAATAATGTTTACTATTGTGACTTTTTCAGATTGGCTCTTTGTGGAACAGAAGAGCTTGTATATGCAGATGTCAAATAAAAAAGGAAGGACAATACATTAGATTTGGAACTGTTCAAGTGGTATTGCAGGGACGAGCAACAGTAGAGTGTAATTGGGCATGAATCAAAATATCTCTGAGAGAGACATGGAAATATCTTGGTATGTAGAAGCCCAAATATTTAGGCTGTGAGGTTAGGAGAGGCAGATCTAACTCTAAGATTAGGTTGCAAAAAATGCTTAGGAAAAGTCATATCAAGAGGCCAGCTCTAACTGTATCTGAGATGGCCTCCAACCTTCACCACCGAGAAATACAGACTTCTTCATGATATTAATGTAGGACCCATCCAAAGTATCTAGGTAATTTGGATCCTAGCCTGGGAAGGAGGAGACAAAGCAAGAACAAACAAGTGCGTGCGCGCACGTAACTTTATATGTGTTAATTTTATATGTGTTTCTGTCCGTCTGTCTCTGCCTATACCTTATAGGGGAGTCTATACATAGAGTAAATACATTTATAAATATGAAAAGGGAATTGTTTTAACATTTCATATTACATTTTTATTTTAACCTTTGCAGAATTGTGGAAAATCATTATTTTGAATAAAAATAGAAATGCCCAGACTCTTTGGGTCAGAAGAAGGGATAAGTTTCAGTTCCTAATCCAGATACCCTCCAGTATAGTCCTTTCTACAATATCACTTAGCACCAAAAATTAATTTTAGAAATGGGCAAGATATATATTTATAAACTCAAATTTTAAAAATCTGATGAGTTGTAATATACCTATGATTAAATACTTCCAGTGATGAACTCATTATTCATGAAATAGCACTTATGTCTAAAAAATTCTCCCTTATAGTCCTGGAAATGCCTTATTAAGAAATATCCAAAGGATTTTCGTTTGAGAAGCACTTCAAAATATCGCTGATATCATTTATATTAAGTCCATAAAGAGCTGAATCTGGCTAAATATAATACTCCTTATCATTATAACATAAATTCCATTATTTTAACATTGTATTTTATCAAGTTTTTAATAATAAAGTGACTTCTACCAAACATTAAAACCACATCTTACTAAGAGAATACTATTCAGCCATGAAAAGAAATGAAGTACTGCTAGATGCTACAACATGGATGAACCTCGAAAGCATGCTAAGTGAAAGAAGCCACACACAAAAGGTCACATATTGCGTAATTCTATTTATGAAATGTCCAGAATAGGTAAGTCTAATACAGGCAGAAAGTAAATTAGTGGTTGCCTAGGGATGGGTGGAGAGGGAACGGGGTATAACTGCTCATGGACACAGGGTTTCTTTTTGGAGTGATGAAATTGTTCTGGAATTAGATAGTCACAATGATTAAACAATCTAAAAACCACTGAATTAAATTCCTGAAATGGGTTAATTTTATAGTATACGAATTACATCTCAATTTATAAAGCAATAACCAGATCTTAAGTCATAAATCTCAAATTAAAAATAACTTTGATAGGCATTACTATCCTAGGAACTCTGAACTCAATAAAATGGCCGAAACGCATACTAACATTAGCTCTGTAAAGTTTAGCTCTCTAAAATTACCCAGTGATGGATATTGAATAATTTATGAATATGGTTATACTAAAGAATATCTCACTACATTTATGTTAATACTCTTTGATCCATAGAGAATTCTGAGCCCCTTTTTATTTTACAGGGAAGTGTAGGTTTCCTTCAAAGAACTTGTGTTTGCACTTCTGAAAGATCAGGAAATTTCAAATGTACAAATGGGTTCTTCAAAGAAAAACTGACAATTTAAAATTGTTATTATAGGCTACTTCAAATATCTCAGGGTTTCTGTTTCTTGAGGTTTAACTTAAAACATGTGAATTGTATTCAATATACTTGAAATGCTTCTGTTTTTTCAAATGACAATCACACATCCTACAAACACTGAAGTAGAATTTATCTGGTGGCAGGTTAATTTTGGAAAGATGATACTACCAAAGTATATATCTGTTCAACTTTTATCATCATAACTTTAATATATAATGCATGTAAGACATATTATTTTCCTTTGAATAAAAACAAAGAACTCCCATTTGAAAAAGAAACTATATGTGTCATTACATTTTTCCTGTAAAGACATATGAAATCTTACATTATGCTTTAGAATCTGATTAAGGTCACTTTTGTATAATGGTGCTCAACTTTTATATCCTTATTTGTCATGTTAGAAATAGTACATGTCTTGTCTCATTAGCTGTACTATAAGCTCTAGGGACTGTATGAAAATCTCGATTTATTTTTATGCCCAATGATAATGTCTTACATACAGATAGGGGCCTAATATCTAATATATGTTGAAGATTCATTAATTAAGTTGCTCACATGATCTAATTCTCCATGGCAAATTTCTTTATAGGTATGTGTAGTATATTCAATTGCCATGAATTTTATAATGTAATGAATAAGTGAACAGATTTCTATGAGCATTATGACATAGAGCTTTATTATGCACATACACAGTATGAAAAGGACTAATACTCACAGTTGTAACCAGGTGCAATACGGTGTTGGGCGTCAAGGCTGGCCAAGGTGATGTGGAAAATGATGTGCAGCAACAGGAAGGAGAGACTGGTAAAGCACAGAGACTTTAACAGCCGTCCCGTATGTCCTAAGGGATAAAAGCACAGAGACTGTGAGAAAACGTAAGGTGAAACACACTCATTCTGACCTTTGTGCAGTTCCACATAGAATATGCTTCTATATAATCTATTTTGTGGGCTGACTCAAAAGTACATAAAATGTAACAATTACTCTCTTAGTTATTAATCTAAAGCTAAAAGCTATCTTATTCTCTTTGTAAAATTATATAAATTAACATTGATTAAAAATTCAATGTAAAAGAAAGAAGCCTTCCTATTTATTATGGTACGCTACCACAAAATTAAACCACAAAAATCCCCTGGCCTAGAAATTTTATAAGGGAGCTCTGCCAACTTTGAAAGAACAGATAATCCCTATCTAATAAAAGTAGTTCCAGAGAGTAGAAAAAGAAGGAATTTCCTAAAACATTTTACGAAGATAGAATAACATTAATTTCAAAATTAAGTAAGTCTAGAGAAAAAAAGGAAATTTTAAGTCCATTTTACTTATGAACATAGACAAAAATTATTTTAAAAAATACTTGCTAACCAACTGAACTAGCATAGTAAAAATGTAATACGTTAAAATAAGCTATGGCCTATTGCAGAAAAACAAGTGTGGCTTAATATTAACATATCTATAAGTGTAAGTCATATACTAGTGGGCCGAATCACAATTTTCTCAATGGATACAGAAGAAGTATTTTACAAAATTTAAAATCCATTCATAATAAAATAAAATAACAGTCAGAAAACTGGGAATAGAAGGAAGTATCCTTAATACGATAAAGGAGTTATATCATAACTAAATCAAACATCCTGTTTATGGTGGAATTTTAGACACAGCCCATTAATGTCAGAGAATGATCAAAGACACTTGATATCTTTGCCACTTAAGATATCACTGGGTGTAGTAGCCAATGTTATAGGGAAAAAAAAGAAGGATTATAATAAATAGAATTATTTGCAGATCGTATGATCAAATGGAATTATTTGCAGATGATGTTATCATCAATATAGAACGTCAACTGAATCCACAAACCAACTATTAAAACAAATACAAGAAAATAATTCAGACACAATATCATCTTACAGAAATCAGTATAGCACCTCTACATTAATAATAATCAAGTAGAAAACAAGATACAACTTAAATTAGCAACCCAAACTGTATTGTAATGTTTTGTCAATGTATCATTTGGTTAGACTACAGTCTCCAGTTATTTAATCAAATACTAATCTAGATGTGGCTATGAGTTTACAGATGTGAAAAAAGTCAAAAATCAATTGACTTTAAGAGAGGATATTATCCTAGATAAGCTGAGAAGGCCTGATTCAATGAGTTGGAAGGCCTGAAAACCAGGCTGAGGAGAGAGGGGTTGGGAGTGGGGAAGGAATTTCTGTCACCTGTGGACAGCAGCTTCAACTTGTACACATGAATTTCAGCTTGCCCGTGATGATGATTTTCCCTTCCTGACAGTAGCCTACACTGTAGATTTTGGACTTCCTTAGCCAGCTTACATAATCAACAGTGCAAGCCAATTCCTACAAGTTATACCCTGACTGATAAAAAAGTATCTAATAATTAACTTTAACAAAGAATACACAAGACCTTTATGAATAAAATTGTAAAACTCAACAGTAAAACAAATCAGAAGACCTGAATAAATAAAGAGATTTGCCATATTTATGAACGAGATTACTTAATATGATAAAAATGTAAATTTTTTCCAAATTTAGGCTACAAATTCAATGTAATTTCAAATAAAGTATCAGTAGAAACTTTCAGGCTTTCAACAAAAATTTCAAAATACACATGAAAAGATTTTTTGAGGAACTAACAAACTTATTTTAAAAATGTATTTGGAAGAATAAAATCACCAGGTTAACTTTGAAATTTTGAGAAATAAGACCAAAAGTGGGTGTGTCTTACCAGACATTAAGGTATACTACAAACCCTTAAGTTAAAACAAAACAAATAAACAGTAACTTAGATTCCTATGGAGAGGGAAAAATGTCAAATGGAATACCATATATAGAGCTCAGAAAAAAAAAATATTTATATGAACTTGATAAATGTCAAAGTTGACTCCACAGATCAAGAGGAAAGAATAGGCTAGCAGACAAAAAACTGGCTCAACAAATACAGAAAAAATAATGCCAGATCCTTGCCACTAAGGTGATCTCCAGATGCATAAAGACCTAAATGTGAAAGATAAAATCCTAAAGTTAATAGAGGAAAATATGGGATAATAACTTTGTGCCCTTGCTGTGATGATTTCCTTCTAAACAAACTATAAGTCAAAAAAAAAAAAAAAGAGATGAATTTGCATTACAATTGAAGATTCAACAAATTCCACCATAAATAAAATTCATTGACAAATGATTAGTTGGGACATCCGAGAGGTACAAGAAATTAATATTTAGAATAAATAAAGAATGCCTGCATATCAACAAGATGAGGGATACAATCCCAAATTACTTGAGATACGAAGACTAGGAAAATATGACTAATTCTCAAGAGAAAAGACACTATGGTTAACCTTGAAATTATCCAAATGTTGGAATTATTAGAAAATGATTTTAAAACATCCATTACAGCAACACTCCCTAAGGTGAGGTAAACAATCTTGAAATGCATGGAAAGATCAAAGTTGTCAGTGGAGAAACAGAAAGCACAATAAATACATAAATATAAAATTTTAAAATGGAAAAAATACAATATCTGAAATTAAAAATTCACTTGATGGGCTCAACAGTAGAATACAGATGATAAATGAATGAGTCAGTAAACTTGAATAGATGAATAGAAATTATCCTGCATGAATAACAGAGAGCAAAAGATTGAAAAAAATTAACAGTATCTCAGGGACTTGAGAATCAAAAGATTTATCAATCACTTGTTACAAGAGTTATCAAAGGAGAGAAGAAAAAAACTGGTGCAGATAAAAACTAGGGATAATAGCTAAAAATTCACCAAATTTATTGAAGACATTATTTACATATTCAATAAGCTTAGTAAACACTAAATGGGATGAATTCTAAGAAACCACTCTCAAATACATAACTGAACTCCTGAAAGCAGCAAGAGAAAAATGTCACAAACATACAGGGGGACAACTATTTGAATGCCCACATATTTTTTATCACAAACCATGAAGTCCAGAATACAGTGGAAAATCATCTTTAAAGTTATGAAAGAAAATAGCTATAAGCCCGGAATTCTGTAACCTGTGTAAATATCCTTCAAGAATGAAGGAAAAAAAGACATTCTCAGTTGAAGGAAAACTAAGAGTATTTGAAGCCAGGAGATCTACTCTAAAAGAAATGCTAAAGTATGTTCTTTAGGTTGAAGGGAAATGGTACCAAAGGAAAACTTGGAACTTCAGTCATGAAGTAGAGCAACAGAACAGAAATGAATAAAAAGATGCTTGTTTAACACACACACACACACACACACACACACACACACACACGCAAACATCCTAATTACAGCCATGCTTCAATTAATTCATGGCATTTCTAGAAATGATCTCTATTTTTCTGGTTTGGGAAATATGTTATGTTTACAGAAATAATTGAGGGTATTATTATACCCCATGTGTTTTGAGTACTCACTCTTATTTATTCAAGAAATATGAATTATCCAAAGATATGTCACTTAATAAATAATCACTCATAATTAGAAACATAAGAACATGTGGGATATATTAAAAAGGATAAAAAAAAATATATGCTTACTTCGAGATGACTTGTAGAAGTACCCAGATAGCAAATTCACGAAATAGGCAATTTATGGCCAGAATGATATGGTACCAAACTGTACATTTATACCTTATTTTTCTATGATTATTAGAATACCGAAGCAGAAGAAATTTAATATTAATAGCAGGAATAAAGAAGGAGAGAAAGTAGAATTTATTCAATAAATTTAACTTGGGTTTTATTTATCGATTTTTGTTTGTTTTAATGCATTTCCTCAAATAGAGCTTTAAAAAAAGACTATTGTTGCTTCATAGATTGCATTCAGGAACTGGGTTTTAAACACAGGTATAAATCCAACTCCTCATTTATTATACTTTGGAAAGTAATTCAGAGGCTACTGCTTTAGCCAACATTTCCAATTCTTTAACTGTCAAGTGATTTTAAATGTGACATACAAATGTGGAAGATCCACAGTTCTTATAACTGTGTCAATATTTGTAACCTAATTTGGAAATTTTCCACTTAAGAAGCAATCCAATCCAAAATCCTAGCAATTTTTAAAGGAGAACTCTGAGTCTTGTGGTAATTTTCTTTTTGGTAAAAATTGAACACCAAAAAAAAAATTCATTGATATTGGCTTATAGATAAGTTAAATGAATCAAATTCAAATTCTGCGTAAAGACAGTGTGAAGAGTTTTACATGTATTTCAAAGTCTTTTTCACCTACCCCAAGGTATTTTTATTATTTATCTACAACTTAATTAGAAAAACCAAGTAAAAGCACCATGTAGATAATATACATGGCATTTAGAAAAAAGTACCTTGAAGAGCAAGTATTATATTTGAAGAATTTCCTACAATTTTAAGCTCCAGACAGCACAAATGAAAAACAAGTTGATACACAAAAATGAGGGTTTTCTTTTCAACTCATAATGAGGTTAAATATAGACTCCTATTAGCTGGAAAGAGAGTACTGAGACTTCAGAGTAAACTAAGCAGGCAAGCTTTTAGGTTGAGTATATGAAGCTGCTCATACTAACCATTCTGACTTACAAGAATGGGCATTTCATTAGTATCAAACCAATATAAGTGGGGAGAAGAAATACACATCTACTACTCTATTTGAAATCTCATTGAGGTCATCATTCCAGCACTCCTCAGCTCCCGTTTTTTTTGCCAAAAAGAACGAATCACAGAAAGGCTTCTGGGAACACTACAAAAGCCAGTGGGAGAACGAATGACAAGATCATTTCCCCCCAGAGTTATTCCCACCTTCACAAATTGGACTAAAAGCTTCCACTTCATGTCTCCAAGTGAAACTTGGAATTCCCCACTGCACGCCACCTCCTAATCCTCCCTTGCAAAAGCTCTATGTTCTATTTCTAATATTTTTACTGGCATATCATTGGAGCCAAAACAGGTTTTTTTCCCTTCCCATTTGGATCTATCATTTATTACCCTGTATTTATGTGTTATTATTTAATAACTTTTAAAGTGTTGTAATCTCTTCTAAAAGGTTCCCCACAGTGAAGTGAACACTATAATCAGAGAGAAAAATCATGCCAGCGAGAAAAACAGTGCTCTGGGTACATAGGGGAATGACAGCTAAGGGCCAGGGAAAGTGGACATGAAGCTGCCAGCCTTACAAGTATCCACTCCATCCCTCCTTCAAAACTGGTGATTCGTGACCAGGTCTATTTCTTCTACATCTCTCCTTACCACTTGGACGCAAAGAGACCTCTTTGTAACTCTTATATTACATACTGTCTCTATCTGACACTTGGGAATACATATTTTATCTAAGTTGCTGTCCTTAGTTGGATTATCAGGAAACAGACTCTAAGATTGAGACTGGTATGCAGGAAATTATGAGAGAGCTCTCTGCCATAGCACTGATGGGGAGTGAAGGAGGCAGGCCTGAGCCAAGGGAGAAGCTGAGCTTGGATATATTTGTAGGGGAGCCCTCAGCTGGGTCCGTCCTTGGGGAGCTTTGGAGTCAGAATAGCCCTTCAGAGATGTCTAGAACTGAGGCAAGGGTTCTGAGCCTTTGTACTCCACCCACCTCCATCATTAACCAGAAACTAGATGTGAACTGTCCCCAGAGATGGGTGATACTTGGCCAAGGCAGCTTCCTACAGTTAAAGACCATTTTTTTTTTCTGTGAGCAGTCATGAGTCAACACTCCAGAAACCTGGGGGAATAAGTGCCATGTTCATAGAGGGAGATTGGGTGGCACCCCACAGAGCCACTAGGTTCTCTTGTTCTAGACATTTATTGTGATCAGATAGAGCATAAGCATCTTGAAGGTAGGGGCTGTCTCTAACATAGGGTCTCAAGCTTAGTGGGTACCTCATGACCAAATATCTATGGGGCAATAAACTGGCCTGAGGGCATAAGTAGCAGGACCTTCCAAATCCAAAAAACACCGAGCACCTGGGAATTTCAGGCGATGATGTAGTTCTTATTTTGAGGTACCTTATTTGCCCTAAACACATAGAGATAATAGATAAAATATGAGGCAGATCACCAGAAAGACATACCAGGCGCCAGGATAAGATAAATATCTCTAAGGGTCAGAAATCCAAGAGAAATGCAAATCTGTCCACAGGCTGGACTTGAAGCAGGCAATGAAAATCAAAGTTGGCTTCCTGGTGAACGTTTAATTACATGCTCAGGGTAAATAAGGATCCATCATTAGGAACACTGATTAAAACAAGGGTTTAGGTTACAAACCCAAGCTTCACGGATTTTACAAAAATGCTGGAAAAGAATCTGCTCCTGAGCAATTTTATGATATGTGGTTTACAAGGATCTGTATCCTTAGGGAAGAGGGAGAATGTAGGTATGCCATACTGAGCAAACTCAAATCCCCAACATTATAGAAGGACAGGTCTCTAAACCATTAGGATATGACTTAATTCTCCACTGGGGTCCAGTGGGTCCAGGTGGGAACAACTGCAAAAGCATTAGACAGAGACAAAATCATGGGGGGAGGGGGGGGTGTCTAAAGAGAACACTGGAATGAGGGCAGGAGAGGAGACTGAGATAGAAACATTTCTGGTTCGATATGAGCAAACAAACAATAATTCAGTAACACATAAGGAAACATAAAGCTAGAAAATACTATTGGGACATGAATTCACCAAAGGTACAATGAAAATTATGAAACATACTAAAAATGAATTAAAACCAAGTTGCCTGGGATCCTCAAAATGATAAATTAAATCCTGAAAGGTGAACAAGTAATTTTTTTTTAAATAGACAGAAATGAAATAAAATAGACGACACTAAACAGAGCAACTATCTGTTTTAGAAATTAAAAATATAGTCACTTAATTAGTAAAATAGATCAATAGATCAGCTAAACTCTAGATTGGATAGAGACAAAGGTAAATTTAGTGAACTGGATGACAGTACTGAGGAGTTTATCCAGAACTCAGCACAAACTAGCAAAGAAGTTGGGAGCTGCAGTTGGGAGACATAGAAGGTAGATTGAGAGAATTTTTGACATACATCATTAGGAATTCCAGTGGAGTGGCATAAATATATTTGTAGAAAACATTTGATGTGTGCTCTTATATTCATTTATTTGTTAATTTACTCATGAAACGAACAATTATTTCACAACTACGTGAGAGGCATGTTATTAAAGACTTCCTAGTCTCTAGCATAGAACAAGGCTATATTGTATCCTTGAGATAATACATGTTACTGAGAAGCAGAGAAAATACTAGGTGCATCATAAAGATAGTAAAAATTAGAAAGAAATTGGAAGTAACATTTTTACTTAAATTGGTTAGAAACAATGTTTGTAAAAGTAGACTTGTACATGAGCATGTATGGGTTAGAAGAAGCCAAAGCTTTCAGCAAAATTGGAAATTCTATGTCCTCTATTTCCAAGGGCCAGATACTAAACATTTTAGGCAAGGACACAATTCTGCCATTATAGTGCAAAAGCAGTCACAGACAATATGTGAACAAATTACTAATGGCTGTGTTCCAGTAAAACCTTATTAATAGACACTGAAATTTGAATTTCAGGTAATTTTCATATGTCATGAAATAATTTTGATTTTTTAACCATTTAAATTAGCTCACAGGCCATACAAAAACAGTGGTGGGTAGAGGCAGATTTAGTGTGTGGGCTGCCGTTTGCTGACCCATGCCCTAGCTGAAGATAGCACACTTAAAAGCAAAATGTTCATAAGTATAAAAAACAAAAAGGACTGTGCTTTGATATTCAAGAAATTTTCTGGCAGGCATTCCACTGATTCCATGATGTCTGAGAGTCATTCCCCATTTATGTAGAATAAACAAAGCTTAGTGTTGACTCCTTCACACCAGGTCATAAACATTGGCACTCACTCTTTGCATTCACATGGCTCTGTTCCCTGGAGTAGACTCCACCCCCACCCCCACACATTCACTTTCTCTAATTTCACCATTTCCGAAAGGAAATTAGGCCAGAAATCAGAACTTGAGTAGTAAAGATATGCCTAATTCCTAATATTATTTGGTAGTCGTTTGGTTGTGATAGTTTATTAGAGAGAAAAATATTCAAGTAGAAAAATATATTAATACACAGAGAACCTTGTATAAGTATATGTAAGACTTCCTGCTCAAGTCTGAAAAGCCAAACTATGGAAAGGAGGCCAAATTGTATAATTCAGTTTCAAGGCCCCAAATAAAACAGCTTTCTTTGCACATTCTCATGGCCCTCCATGGGTGGGGTTAGCAGAAAACAAGCCAATAGAAACATCCAATACAGATATGAAGAATTTTCTTTAGTAGGATCAATAGATTAACCAGTCCTACTCAAACAGAGGACATTTCCAAGCGCAGTGAGCACTGAGGCTTCCTCTTGAATGGCTACTGCCTTTGCATGGCGTCAAGGGTAGGTTCAAGCAGAGATTCAAACACAGGAGAAAGAAAGTTGCTCAGCCCTCTGCAGAGCCACCCCAGTGATGAGCTTTGTCCTTGTCCTTCCAGATTTTCTTTCTGGAGGACAGGACAGCACTTGGAAGCTGAATGATGCAGTGGGGTTTAAGAATGTGTATATGGTGTTTACTAGAACACTGAGAAAAGTTTTCATGTAAAAGTGACACCTCCAAATTAGGGCTTTTTGCCAATTCAGTAAACAAACTATAGGACTAAGGGAAAAGAGTCACTATTTTGTGTTGCTCTTCCTTTTTAAAAAAAAACAAAAACAAAAAAAAACTATGTTATGATTTCCGCAACTCTGACCCTAAACAGCTGATGGTGTCCACGTTTTTCAGCTGAAGCCTGAGAGGAACAGGGAGGGTGTGAGTGTGAGCCTGTCCCCTGCAGAAACTCCCTGCTGAAGACATCTTCCTGCAGAAAAATGTCTTGCCCCTTGTCCCTGTGAATTCCCAGGGATCTGCATATGGCACATGGGAAAGAGTTGTTAGCAGTGACACCTCTGAGCACCCAGGAGTCGGGGGCAGCTGCTGCTCCCAGGTTTCCTGTGGGTGGAAATCCTGACAATGTCAGAGGGAAACAAAAAGAGAGAAGAACTAACTTAGATGTTTACCAGATATGGCTTTGAAATGTCCTGACTGGTGACCCTGCCCCACTCCACCTCTGGTTCTGGAATTTCACAAATTTCTCAGACTGAGTACCCCACCCACCCACCCATCCCATGTTTATCCTCAGAACTATTCATAGAAACTCATCTGTATCAGAGAATAGCTACTTGGGAATAAAAAAGGCTTAGTCATTTTTTAGATGATTCAAAATATGAGAAGTATGGTTTGATGTCCATACATTTACTTTCAGCTTAGTTGCCTTAGGGAATTGAGAGAGTGTATGAAAGGGAGAAAAATACAAAATAAACAAATAATATGCAAGAAAAATCCACTCTCCCGATCAAGGTGTCAGAATCAGAAGGGAACAGTTTTTTCAAGAAATTTTGAGGTTAATGGGTCTCATTTCTGAGAACTTCAGTTATCTTAATAATTCATCATTCAAGAAATGAAAAAGCATCCTTCTAAAAATTTGTTTCCCTGAATTCTTTCTGCATTGAACACAATGCAGTTTTGTCAGAGGAGAATCCTTTCCAACATATTTCTCCAGATAAATCACTCGTGCATTTACTAACATTGACCAGACTATAAGCTTCTTGAAGGTAAGAGCCAAATGTCACACCTCTCTAGACACACCCAAGTGCCTAGCACAGCACTTCACATATAAGAGACCCCATTAAATAGTTACTGAAAGGACATAATAATAAATAAAAATCACATAAATGAAAAAAGGTTGTCCTTGTGTACTGATCTCAATATATGTTGGCAGGAACATTTCACTTCAAACCAACAAGAAGTCCTCATACTTCTTGTTATTTTACTAGGCCAGTTTGCCAAATTCTGCACCAAGGGATCTACAAATGGTAATGAATGGGAGAAAACAATTAGGTTATTGAGTCCATTCCCCTCCAGGGTAGGCTTACTCCCTGTGGAGCATTCTTCCAGCAATTAGCTTTAGATGTCTCCTGCACAGTATTCCTGCAGTTCCTTTAGGAAAACAATGAATTTGACTCTGAAAAATGTCCACCCTGCAACACTTCATTGTCTTATAACCATGTAACTTTGCCTTTGTCTTTTTTTTTTTTTTTTTCTCACTTCTGTTTTCAAGAAGTCTAGTTCTCCATTTATTGAGTGCCAGGCATGAATAGCCACTTAAAGAAGGAGTTACTCCCTTCCGTATTACATTGATGAAGATGCAGGACCTCAGGGGTGCTGGAGTAGCACCACACACCTGAGAGCGGTGCTCATCAAAGGCAGGTGTGGGTTAGTACCTGTCAACAGTGCTTCCAGCAGCTCACCACCTTCATCAAGGTTTTTCACATCTGCTTTTTCGCTGGCGTGAGATGTCCAGCTTAGTTGGCCAGAACAGTCTTTCTGTCCTGGCTGGCTTATCAAGAGAGACTTTGTGTGCTGTTATCTTCTTGCTTTTTCCCACAGGGAACACATACCAGGTTACTATGACTAACTGCCTGTGACCTACTGTGTTTATTCTCTCTAACCCTGAGCTTCCTTCTCAGGCTGTGGGCTCCAGGCGGGGCAGCTGTCAGCCAGCACTGCCTTCTGTTTGTTGTTTGTGCTCACAAGCAACAGAGGAGTGACTCATCTGCAAAGGGGGTCTCTGGCATCTATTATCCTCAACTTCTCTGCCTAGAAAGAGCCTAGCAAATTTTCAACAACCAGCCTTTTAATGAACTTTTCATCATTGCTACAATGGTATTTTTTGTTTGTTTGTTTATATATGAAACTGGCAAGAAGACAATGAAATTTATTTTTTTAGATTGTATCTACCTATCTCCTTCCTTTTGCTCAGGTCTCAGATCAGATATTTAGATCTTCCCTGGTCATCCAAGCTAAAAGGGACACCATTCCCCAGGTGCTCCTTATCACATTATCCTGCTCTCTGCATACTTCACTATTTGCAACTACTATTTATGTATGTATGTATGTATGTATGTATGTATGTATGTATGTATGTTTGCCTCTCTCTCTCTCTCTCTCTCTCTCTCTCTCTCTCTCTCTCTCTCGTAAGCTTCACAAGTGCAAGGGTCCCTTTTGACCTGCATGGTTATCACTGTATTTCCGATGCACAGAAAAGTGCTTAGCAGATAGTTAGCACACAATAAATATTGCTTAATTGAGTGAAATGTAACAGTGAACCTAGTAAGCCATGTTAATTTACACATATTAACACAGTCATGTGGAGGGCACAATGTAAAATCTTTCATCTTTACCAGGGTAACACTGAAAGAAGCAGGACATTAGTGTATGGCAGGAAAGAAAATATGCAGAACTTGTCTCCTCAAAGCTAAATGCATTGATATAAAAAATTGACTGGTATTAGCCTATTGGCCTTGCATTCACACACCTACATCAGCTATGACTAGAGCAGCCAGTTCACAAATCCTATCTTCCCATCATCTCCAAGTTCATTTATCCTTTTCCTTCCTTTCTCTCTTTGCCATTTGCGCTCTCTCTCTCTCTCTCTCTCTCTCTCTCTCTCTCTCTCTCTCTCACACACACACACACACACACACAAATCTTAAGATGCTTCCTTTTCAGTTTTATCTGCTGTTTGACTCGAGTATATTCTTAGCATGAAGATCTTTCTCTGATAGTCTAAAAGTGATCTTAAAGTATCTTTGTTTTTTTATAACATTGTGGGGACAGAGCCAGGAGTGCAGTTTCCAGGCTCTCTGCCTCACGTGGAAAGGTGTTGGGTCAGGTAGTAAATGGCCATCAACTGTGATTGCATGGCCATCAGCTGTGGCTAGTTGGCCATCAGCTGTAACCAGTGAGCCACTGGCCACTAATATAACTGCTGTGGTTACGGTAGCAGAAAGATGGGAGCTAGCAAGAAGATGGTGGCTGAGCTAGCAAGCGCGGATTGCAGAGAGGCGGATGCTGCCAGCAAGAATATAATGGTATGACTCCCCTATCTATGGCTCCGTGGGTGTTCCTTTACCCACTCCGTGGGTGGGTCCTCAAAGAGGGCTTTAACTTTACATTTGGTCTTCCAAAGTTGTTTAGTAAAGCCTTTCAAAATGCTTCCTGTATACTGTCCAGGGTCCTTGCAAGATCATTATTTCATGCTTGTAAAATGCTCTGAGAAGGATATTGTGCTCTACAAAACTCAGGAATGACAGACACCTAATCACACAATCTTCTGGAAGCCAGACTCTCACTCCACACACTTCACATACATCCATAATACCTCTGGGAATAGAAATGTAGCAAGAAAATGCATAGTCCCTCCACGTGCACATGAATCAAGTCTCTGGTTCAAAGGGTCTTTACTTACTAACCCATATTTATCTCCAGCACTGCTTTCTCTGAAAAAAACTCACCAACTTAGAATGGAGGGAGGGGCTCTGAGAAAATGGAGAGGAAAACTAAATGGACATCTGCAGTTCATTAGATAATACAAGAATCTAAGTATATTGGCCATTATCTTGCCTTCCTGGTAACAGCCATAAGGGTGGGGCTCATGTCTATGTTCTACGTATTTAAATACTTAGTCCAAACTAGTGCTTGTTCCCAAGAGGAAGCCCAGTCAACGTATTTTTTTAAAGAATGAGTGTATTATGAAAATAGTCCTATTCAATCAACAAATAGCTGAAATGTTAGATTAGTTTTTAAATCGTGAACTTACTTGTTCGTTTGACATCAATTCATTGTACAATTACAATAGACAAGGTACTATGCTATGTAGTATGAATAAACAGGGAAGGCATGGCCCTAACTACACCTTGTCACCTCCAGTCCATTAGTCATAACAGCAAGGAGCTTTTAATAGAGTGCAAGAATATAGGACTTAGGAACTTTCAGACACATTTTTGTTTTTCTTTGACATTTTAATTTTAAAATGACATCTTTGCATTTCTTTATTCGTTCATCTATTTGACAAGGATTTGTTTATACTTGGTCTTTGTCTCCTATAACTATACTTTAAAAAAGGGGGGGGTCTTAATTTGATACTACCAATTGAACAATGTAATGGGGTTAAGGTTATAAAATAAATATCAGTATCAAACTAATCTCTCCTGACAATTGGAACCTACTATACCAGAGTTTGATGTTTTTCTCTTATATAAATCAGAACATGAATGCATGCTAACCACTTTCCTTTTGTAGGAAACTTAGATACATTTAAATGTTTCCCTTCCATATCTAATAAAGACTTTATTACTGCATGTATTAGGACAATATTTATATTTTAAATATGCTAGATAATTTTACTTTAATACTCATATAACAGAATTATAATTATATTTTAAATAGAATATAAGCCTATGCAGTGAGCATTCATCTTTCCTTTCTATCACATTTATTTTCTGTCATTCAACTGCTATACCCTCACAAAAAAGATTCAAAGCCTGGATAGTCCATTCCATTACCTTGGGAGAAACAGCTACAAAAAAAGCAGTTAGCTGCTCTATGACTTGCTTTCCCAAGGGAAAGTAAATGCGCAATCCGTGGTATATCTAAAGTCACCAAAAAAACTTAAATATAAACATCTATATAATTGAAAACAGACACGTTACCAATGGTTTCCATTGTTCTTATCCCTTTCCAAAAGGAAAGAAGTCTTAAAGGAGGAATTAGCAAGTTGGCCCTATTCTTCAAGGTAAAATATTTTCAAGCGTATGTAAACCTGAATGGTTGTTTCTTATAACTTGAGAGAATCATTTTCAGCATCCTCTTTAACTTCCTTAAGTACTCCATTATGATTTCTAAATGTCTGCTAAAGCATCTATGCACAGCGGTTAATGAGTGTGTTTTTTTCTCAAGTCCAATACCCCCATAAACTAATAGTACAGGGATTATCGATATTCCCAGCACAAAAGACAGTTACAGCAGTTCAGTCCTTGCTCACCTCATATCTAATCTCTACAGACACTGCAAAAAGCCTATTATACTACTTTAGATTCTAACAACTTTTAATTAAGCTTAATTTCTATTTAATAATTAGATGTAAATACTCATGCATGCAATTTAAACATAGATTTCTATTGTACACTCTAGGACACCAGCTCAGGTGGTGACTTAGGTTGATTTACATTCCTCATTATGTGACAATATGCAAATGAAAACATCTTTAAACCAGAAAATAGGCAGCCATCCTTTTATACCCAGTGGTCTGTAAACCAACGTATTTGGTTTCACGTTACATTGGCACTGGTTATCAATGCATTCTTTTAAACCTTAGGTTATGTATATATTCTAAAATTTTCTGATTAAATATTTATTTCTTCATTAATCATCTGAAAAGTTATTTGGCAGAATAATGGTCTCCAAAGAGGTCCATGCCCTAATCCCCAGAATCTGAGATAATATTTCCTTACATAGCAAAAAGGACTTTGCTGATGTGATTAAGGATTTTAAGATGGGGAGATGATCTTGAATAATCCAGCTAGGGTCAACAGTGGGGTCCTTACAAGGGGAAAATGGAGGCAGGCAAGAGACGGCATCATGAGGAAGATTCAACCAGTTACTGCTGGCTTTGAAGATGGAAGGGGCCATGAGCCACGGAATCACCAAGAAAACTCTAGAAGCTGGAAATATCAAGAAAATGGATCTTCTCCCGAGTCTTCTGTAAGGACTACAGCTCTTAATTTTGGCCCATTTCATACTTCTGACCTCCATAACCATAAGATAATACATTTGTGTTCTTTAAGACACTAAATTTGTGGTAATTTGTTACAGCAGCAATAAGGATTCATCAACATTTGATTTTGATTTTACTATTATATTATACTTTAATCACTAATTCAAGATCATCCACATACCAGAAAAATACATTTTTAAGCAATTTGAGAGGTTGTAAATAGAGCAGATGGACTAGCTACTGCCCCTACCAATTTTCCAAGCTACCCACTTAATGGTGAACAATGGGATGCGACATTCTCATTCATTATAGTCCACATGGTCTGATATAGGCCCTAATCAGAAACGAAGTGATCCTTTTAAAGTGGTGATATGGGAAATCCAACGCTTCAGTGAAACATGTTGACGAGCTTTATAACAGCTAAATCGGTGCCCGATGGTTTCAATTCTCAAATGTGTTGTTCCTCCTAAAATAGAGGTCACTCAAAAACACAAAGTTCCAAAATTCTCCAAGTTCTACAAAAGTGATGAAAGAGAGCTAGGTGACTGTAAGAATGTTGCAAGTGGGTGGGCTAAGAAACCCCAAGAAACAAAAAAGGTAAATGATGATTTACTGGGTCAGGAATCCAGAGACCAGTTACTTAGTCCTTAATGAAGCCTGCAGCGTCTGCTGGCATTAGCGGTGTGGCGCACCATCACCTGCTCTAGGGGCTGTTGTAAATCCAAGTGACAGAAACCTGGCCTTTCTCTCATACCTCAGAGCCCAGGCATCAGCAAACCTCCTTGGTTTCATCATGAAATAAATAAAAAAATTCTCTGGCAATAAAGATCTCCCAGTTTCCCCCCTTATTCACTTGATTGTTTGACCCTGAAGGGAAGGGGGCATAATTCCTATGTACGTTATGCTACAGAACAGGAAAAAAACTCTTATAGTTCTGGTATGTACATTTCATTTCTGCTTATTTTTATTGCCCTGTATAGCAGACTCAAATTTCTTATGGAAAATTAAAACCCAGGCACGTGTGTGCGCACGCACACACACACGCACACACACCCATTAAGATGGGCAGTTTAAACCAGAACTGATCACAGGTATTTAAAATAATATTTATATTTCAAATATTATTTTGAAAATGGAAACCTTTCCAACTATTGTGTGATGCTTCGTTTGCTTCAACCACAACTTCAGTAATTGAAACTCGACTCTTCCTCAGTGAATAGAAGCTATGTACATGTATGGGGCAGTTCTGGTGACACCCTTTCTTTTCCCTCTTGCCTTGCTCTTCCTTTCCATCCTTACCTATTTCAGTTCACTTTTCTCCTCTTTCCCCATCATTCTTGTCTACCAAAACCAATAAGGACAACAAATACTTTGTATTAACCTATGTGCATGCCTCAGTGTAGAAAATGTACTCAGGACCATGGACAGGAAGAAGGAAATGGGTCTTGGGTGACTCTTTAGGGAGCTGTAATCCCACAGGCAAGAAACAGAGGTAAAGGGGCTGAAATGGGCCAGAAAGAATGGCGATGGATATGATCATAATAAGAGGATGGACAGGAATTGTGAAGGTATGGAAGGAAGAGCAAAGAAACAGCACAGAATAAAGGAAAAATGGAGGCTTGTAGAGAGTGTAAAGGTTGAGATCCAGATACACAAAGTTGAATGAGGGCATTAAACAAACAAACCAACAAAAGCCCAGACAATTTGAGGACCAGGAGAGAAAATGAATGCTGGGGAGCCTCTGCAAGAATTTTCAGGGCCAAAGCGCTTCACAGAGAGGAGAGCCAGAGACATGTAGTGAATTCATCCAAAACAGGAAACAGTATATATATTAAAACAAGTGAGAAGGACAAAAAAGCCATGCTTATGAATCAAGTCCTAGAAAAGGCAAAAGCAAAACTGTGTAAGAACAGACACACGGTATTGAACAGATCTCTTAATTATAAACATGACATCAAGGGATAGAATGTATTTTCATTGAAGGCATATTCCCGTCCAGTTTCTGTCCACATGCAAGCAGGTTTTATATATTTATTCATTTTTTCTTAAGGTTGTAGTTAGGAGTGTTCATCTTTTCAAGCACCAAGACTTTAGTCGTTTCCTGCTCTTCACTCTGCCTGGAACATTCTCCCTTAGAGTCTTTGCACTGATGTGTTCTTTTCATCCTCAGATTCAGACCTCTTTTCTGAGCTCAAACAGACTCTTATATCAAAACACCTGATTACATATTGTATTCATTGCTTGTGGCTGCCATAACAAAACACTACAAACTGGGTGGCTTAAAACAACAGAAAGGTAGTACCTCACATTGCTGGAGGCTAGAAGTCCACAATCAAGTTGTCAGCAAGACCTTGCTCTCTATGAAGGTTCAAAGGTAAAATTGTTCCTTGCCTCTTCCAGCTTCTATTGTGGGCCATCAATCATTAGTGTTCCTTATTTTGCAGTTGCTATCACTGCAATTTCTGCCTTAGCCATCACATGGTGTCCCCCCAGTGTGTGTGTGTGTGTGTGTGTGTGTGTGTGTGTGTGTGTCTCCATGTCTCTTTTCTCATAAGAACACCAGTCTTATTGAATTAGGGCCCACCCAACCCCAGTTTGACCTTAGCTTAACATGCAATGACCCAATTTCCAAATAAGGTCACATTCTGAGATACTGGGGGTTAGGACTGCAATATATCTTTTTGATGAACACAATTCAAACCATAACAGGAATCTTAGACAAAATATGTCTGAAGTAAATCCCTTAACTGTCCCAAACATATCCTAACCTAGTTATTTAATTTCAGTAAATATCACTACAATCTATCCAGTTGATCAATATAAAAACTCAGGAGAAATCCTTGATTTCTCGGCCTCCATCCACATCCAATCCATCAGCAAAACCTGGTGATTTATCTCCAAAATGAATATTAATCCATCCTTTCCACCATTCCACTGACATCTCCACTGAGAGTGAGCCCAAGCCTCTGCCACCTTTGTCCTGGTCCATGGAAGGCAACAACTTTCCAAGGATTCTCCTTGTTACCTTCTGCTCCCTTACCAGGCATTTTTCATAGAGATCTTTTAAAGACATAAATCTTTTCATATAACTCTCTACTTAAAACCCTTTAAGGCTTCCCATAGCAGTAAGAATGAAATTAAAATTCCTTACCAAGGCCTACAGACCCTCAATGCCTCCTGTCCAACTTGATCTCATATTGTCCCCCATCATCCACCGGGCTTCCCTCCATATCATTGGAACAGTAAGCTTTTTTACTACTTGAAAGCTTTTACATTTCCTGTGTGATAAACTCATCCACTGATTCTCAGCATGACTGGCTGTCTTTTTTCCCCTCAAGTTTCAGTTTATATGTTTCTTCATCAGAGACACCTTCTAATATCACACTACATATAACATTTTTCTAGTTTCTCTCGTGGCCTTAAATGGTCCCATTTGCAGCTCCCTTGTAGTAAGTTTCATGTCAGTACCCTTGCCATGCCTCGTGCTGGGCAGAATGTCCATACTTCTCTGCCCCTAGACACATGAGCGAGCAGGGAATGCTGATTTTTGTGTGTCACTGAGATATTATGATTGTTATACAGCAGAAAGTGACTAATACACTTTCTATCTCACCATCCTGCTTGTTTTCTTCATATCACTAATTAAAACTTTAATGAAATTAATTATTTACTTAATTATTTCCTTGTTTATCAGCTCTCACTAGAGAGGAATGCCATGGAGAGAGGAGGCATTTCAGCACTGTTATCTCCGGGACCTAACACTGTGCCTGATGTGAGTAAAACGTGCTTATGTAATGGATATATGAACTCCTTTTGGGGATGATTTTATCTGTTCTTCAGCTGACCCAATATCGTACTCTCTTTTGTGTTGTTGTTGTTGATTATTTTATTAAATTAATTGAGGTGACATTAGTTAGTAAAATTATGTAGTTTCAAGTGTACAATTCTATAATACATCATCTATGTATTGTATTACCACCCAGAGTCAGTTCTCCTTCCATCACCATATATTTGACCCCCTTTACCCTCTTCTACCATCCCCAATCCCCCCTTACCTTCTGATAACCACTAAACTGTTATCTCTGTTTATGAGTTTTTGTTTGTCTGTTTTGTTCATTTGTTGCTTTCAGTTTTATATCCCACATATGAGTGAAATTATATGGTTCTCACTTTTTTCTGTCTGGCTTATTTTGCTTAGCATGATCATCTCAAGATTCATCCACGTTGTTGCAAATGGCAGTATTTCATCTATCCTTATAGCTGAGCAGTATTCCATGGTATGTGTGTACCACATGTTTTATATCTTCACATCTATCAAAGGACACTTTGGTTGTTTCCATGGCTTAGCCACCATGAATAATGTTGCAATGAACATAGGGGTACATACAAGTCTATCGTTACAAATAAATGTTTTCAGATTTTTTTGGTACCCAGAAGAGGGATTGCTGGGTCATATGGTAATTCTATTATTATTTATTTATTTTTTTTTTTTTTTGAGGAAAATCCATACTGTTTTCCATAGGAGCTATACCAGTTTACATTCCCGCCAGCAGTGTGTGAGGGTTCCTTTTGCCCTACAACATCTCCAACACTTGTTATTACTTGTCTTTTTTGTTAACAACCATTCTAACAGGTATGAGACGGTATCTCATTGTGGTTTTGATTTTCATTTCTCTTAATAGCTGGTGAAGTTGAGCATTTTTCCATATATCCATTGGCCATTTGTATGTCCTCTTGGGAGAAGTGTCTGTTCAGGTCCTCCGTCCATTTTTTAATTGGATTGTTTGTTTTTCTTATTGTTGAGTTGTATGAGTTCTCTATAGATTTTGGACATTAGATCCTTATCAGAGGTGTTGTTTGCAAATATATTTTCCCATTCAGATGGTTGCCTCTGTTTTGTTGACAGTTTGTTTTGCTGTACAGAAGTTTTTCAGTTTGATATAGTCCTATTCATTTATTTTACTTCACCTGCCTTTGAGGTCAAATTCATAAAATCCAGTGGCACAATTGATTAGCATGTGGTACTTATATGTACTCTCTTTTTAAAAAGTGCTTCCTATGAAACAAATTAGAAATTTCAACTTTAATTTCCTAGTTTTCAAAGTTTGGGATTTGGAGACTGGTTTAAAACAAAACAAACAAACAAACAAAATTCTTCCCTCAGTAAGAAAAGACAACACAGAAAATATCACTTTTTAATAGGTGTGACTTTTAATTATATTTTATGCAATTCCATAGTTTGTAATACTTGACCTCAGTCTTTCTCTAATCGGCTCCACTAACATCTCAGAATCGCCATCAGAGCTCTAAGGCTCCGTTCTTGATGATTCAACAGTCTTCACCAAACGATTTCCTGCAATAACATTTTTTCTTGGCTTAAATTGAATTGGCACTTGGGATACAATTATATCCCATCATTAGTTCAAGTCAAAATGTAAAATTAGTTATTTCTGATTCGCACATTTGCAGACAGTTACTTTCCTGTCTATGCTTGGCACTGATGAATTACTGTATTTTTCTAGAAAAAATAAATTCTCACAGTTCTTGGGGTTGTGGACAAGATTGTGGCAGACAACTGGTGTCCAAACTGCCCAATAATTGTAGAGGAGTGTTTTGAAAATACTAAAATCACAGGTCTCTAGCAGATTGCTAACCACTAAATAGAATTTAGGAAGAAGGGATACGCAAAATAATACTTTACTTCACAAACTATGCCCTTTCTTTTTAAACAATTAACTAGTCTCACTAATATAATCCTTTCTTGAAGCCTGAGGCCCCGGGCGAAGGCAGCTTTAAGAAAATTTGAAATTCACTGTTTTATAAGAGAGTTACTATCCTGCTACTGTATTTTTCTATCTTACACTTCAAGTTACGTCTTTTTACCTTTCAAACTGAAAAACAAAAGAAATAAACAAATGTAAACTCTAAAGAAAATTAAAGAAGTGCAGGAGATGGAAAGGTAAGAAAACAGACAGGGATTAAAAACTATTTCATTACTTGAAGTGGGCATACTTGCTTAGCATAGCAGAGAAGCACCAACACATATGGCTTCACCATAGGAAACAGCTTACCTGGGCAAGACAGATAAACCCAAACTCCACTGAGGGGTTTGTAATTGTCTTCCTGTTCCTACTAAAGGAAACTTCAGTCATCTCCACCTACCTCCGAACCACACCATCTCAACCAGTTCAAATGTCACAACCCCACTCAAAGGTGCTGGTCACAGGTTCTAAGGAGATGCTAACCCCCACCCTCCAAAGAACACCAACTGGTTTGTCATGGAGCTAAATGGTCTCCTAGTCTCCTCTGCTCTTTCTTTTCCCTTCAGCAAAAGCATCACATCGTACAGCTTGTAGTCCATGCAGTCTGGGTGTATCTGAAAGTTTCTCATCTCCTCCCCATCTCACAGGGCTCAGTGGGGGGTGCTTTGGTGGTGCTGGTAGGAATGTGAGCTGAGCTCTGGGCAGATCCTAATGCTCCACCCTCTGATGGCTTTCCTCCTCCATTATGCATTCTCTCATGGGTGAGACATGGTCATTGTCATGCAAACCCCCACTGGGGCAGGGGAGACTTCCTTTCCCACAGATCTCATAACCAGCACACAGATCATGCTGAAACTGTGCTGATGGAATCAGTGAGAAATGCATGTCCTTTTCATTCTTCGTTAGTTCATTCTATTCATTGTGTGCATCTGAATGCCTACAATGTGCTAGGCATGATTCTAGACACCTGGGATTACAGATATAAATCAGGGAACAGCCTGGCCTGAAACAACTCCATTCTTCTCAATTTTAATGGGATTTTCCAGATGCTGTCTTTTCTTCAAAGCAAGCATCCTTTAGCCTTCACCTTCCTCTCGTTCCTCAGTCACTCCAGTAGAGCCTCCAAAAATGGAGTTGCAGGAGGGCAGCTCATGATAAACTCCACATACTCGCCTTGCGTTTGCCACCTCCTGTGGCTGCCAGGTTTGAACCACCTGATTCCGTCTCTCTACCAGTGGTCACTTCAGCAAATAGGCTGGGTGCATGAAAGAGTCAGATGGCGAAGGGTGTTTACAGTTGAATAGATGCTGCCAATGCTTCCAGTTCAGCATTTCATGGGTCCCTAGAGACATGGCACGCCTCCCATGCACAGTCACACACAGTGGCACAGCACCCTCGCTGCACAGACCCAGCCTTTGGGGAGGACGTGACAGTGGCAGCATCTGCAAGGAAATTATTCAGTTCTTTTTCTTAGGGGAAAAAAAAAAAAAATGAACTCTTGAAAAAAAATCACAGTTGGAGCCAAGTCAGTAAAGATCAGGGAGGCACATTAGACATCTTTCTATCATCTTAGTCGGCTCAGGCTGCCATAACAAAGTACTACAGACTGGGTGACTTAAACAACAGAAATTTACGTTCTCACATAAAAAATGTGGAGGCTGGAAGTTAAGTATCAAGGTGTCGGCAGGGTTGATTTCTCTTGAGGCCTCTTTCACTGGCTTGCACACAGCCTTCTCACTGTGTCTTTCTCGAGTATGTGCACACATCCCTGGTCTCTCTTCCTCTTCTTATAAAGACACCAATCCTGTTGGATCAAAGCCCCACTATAATGACTTCATGTAACCTTAATTAGCTCCTTAAAGGCCCTGCCCCCAAATATCTCAATGGGGCTAGGGTTTCAACATGTAAATTTTAGGAGTCACAATTCAGTTCATATCAACTGTATAATACGATGACCTTGCATGTGAATAGAATTCCGAACCTTTATAATGCAAAGTTCTGTTTAATTACATAAATATAAATACCTTTACTTGGCTATGAAAAAAGGAGGAAGGAAGGAAAGAAGAAGGAAGAAAAAATATTTTACGTCTATTTAAGGATTTTTTTTTTAAGTAATGTTTACAATATGAGATTTTTGTTTACAAACATATATAGAACACAGCCACTACATAAGATGGAACTCCCTTTTACATCAGAGCATTTCTGCAGGGGTCCTCACTCTGGAGGGGCTTACTGTAGTGATTAGCAATGCAGGCTCTATGCCAGACTGTCTACGCTCACATCTCAGCTCCTCCACTAAGAGTGCTCAGAACTTACGCTCTCCGCCTAGTTTCCTTATCAGTAAAATGGAGACGACAGTCAAAATATCCACCTCATTTTTTGGGTTACAAATAAAATAATACTCTTGAAACATTGTCTTTTAAATAGTATGCCATCTATGTATGTTTCTTATTACTTTTGAGTCTCACAAGTTTTATGTGAGGTAAACAAGGCATGTGTCATTATTTGTTGTTTTACAGGAAATATTTAGGATCTAAGTGGATTGCCCAGGGGTGCATAACAAGTTCCTGGTTGACCCTGAACCAGAATTCAGGTCTCCCAGCTCCAAGTACTTTTCCAAGTACTGGGCAAACATGGAATGGGGGAGTAAGCTTCCAAAGGGCAGTGAATACTGGCAATCTTATCCCATTATCCCCATTATCCAGATGATCTTATCTTGGCAGGAGAACTCGGAGAACTCCACTCCTCTCTCAGTCCCAGCACAGACCCACTTGGTGCCATTTTAGAATCAACGAACTCTCTGTTTCTGATTCTGACATTTCCTGAATGCCTGGCCTTGAGGACACAGATACGGGGTGAGGCCCCATCTGTCAAAGAGCCGAGAGCCTTTGGTGACAATTGTCCAAAAACTGGGAATGGCCCACATAATTTACCCTCCCGCTGTGAGATGGTGGGGGAAGACCTCGCTGGCCCAGTGAGTATCACGCAACTCTGACTGAGTCAATAGAGTAGAAGAACGAATTCAGTCTAACTCCACAGACTGTCACCTCTGGGTTCTGCTCAGAGGAGGAGCACCATCAAGCCTCAGGAGCCACCAGTCCCTTCTGCGGCCCCCTTTTTAGAGCTGTTCAGCACTGTCACAAGTAGGAAGCGATGATTTTCCCAATTCTTGTCAATTGGTTGGTAGTGAGGCCACGAGAACACACTGACTTCTAAGGTTACAAGGGCCCGTCCACTGTTCATCTGGGGGCTCAGGGGTCATTCTTCATGAACGTGCTTTTGAGTTACGCTCGGAGCCATTACTAATATCCAAAGCCAGCAAAGAAATGAGGAAGTGGTTAGTCTGGAGTTGTTCTGGGTGATTGTCTTTTAATTTTTGCACATATTATTCTTATTTTTATTAATAACTTGAAACTGTGGTTGCATTTAGAGCAGGGGTGTCCAAACTGCACCCCGCGGGCCAACTGCTGCCCATGATCCATTGTTAATTGGCCCGCAGCAAATTCCAAAAATATATTTAGTTTACTTAAATAAACCAGGTGAGGCAATACGTACTTCACCTCGAGTGAGTGGCCCGGCTGTTTGTGTGTTTTACTGCATATGACCCTTGGTGAAAAACGTTGAAAAAAGTTTGGATATCCCTGATTTAGAGCACAGCACACAGCTAAACATACATAGTCAAAGCGTACCAGGATGGAAACAGAATGCTTCCACTTACCTCCCTGCCTCCAGCCCTGTCTGATCTCATCTGCAAGCAGCAAGTTGGGTATTTTGCTCCCTTTCTCTGCTCCCTGTGTGGCTTCCTAAAGCCTCAGTTGCTCCAGGCTCTTTGGCGCAATCTACAACCTGATCTCATCCACATCCCCAGTTTCTAAGACTCCCTGTCTTACACCTACAAGCAAACTAAAAATGAGCTAAGAGCCAGATACTCTTGCATATGCATTTGCTCTCAGAGCTGTTGCCTGAATCCATGGGTGCTAAACTCTACATACGAAACTACTGCTTGGGCGTTGCAGGGCTGTGCCTCTGCTCAGAATGCCTTTCCACCACCCCTCCCCTACTCAACCTGATCCTTCCCCTGAGTCACTGAAGGCTCAAATGCCCAAGTTCTGTTTCCCCAGCATCCTCTTCCAAATTCTATTGCTTTACTTATGTATTAGGTATTACAAATTATCTGTCAATGTTTCTGTCTCCCCAACTAACCCATAGTAGGTTAGAACATAGATCACATCACACTCAGCTCTATATTTTCAGCTCCCAGATAGGATAAGGGGGAAAGAGCCATTTACTAACTGTGTGTGGAACTGAACCATACAAAAATATAGGAGAACAAAATGAAAGACCACTGCCCTGGAAATAACCAACCATAAGTATCCATGGCATCACCTGAACTGATGTGAGCCCCTCCAAATTCTGTGCAGGATTTATGATTATTAGACTTGACTCTTCCGGAGAGTATTTTACAAACTATTTGGTGACACAAGACCAACACGTGTGAAATATCACAGAGCAGTCAACTGTGTAAGAAGAGATATTAGCCAATCACATTTTAATGATAGAGATTTGAACAAACTAAAGCAGGTTCCAGAATTCATAGGAGATAGGGACAGAATCTGAATAGACCTCAGAGTGTGGTTCCACTTGAAGAGATGAAAGTGAACAGCATTTGAGATGAAGGAATAGAAGGTGCAAACTGTGAACCCTGAATCTGAGCTCCTGTCTAGGTACAAATGGACTCTGCAGAATGTATGGATGACTAAAGGAAGGACTGCATCAAACATCAACCGCAGGGACCACCAGGCCAGAGCAAATGGCCATGATGGTAATAAGGCATAAGAGGTTGAAGAAAAACTAAAGTGGGCAAATCAAATTGAGAGTGAAACAGGTAGTATTATTTAAAATTTAATTTTCAAAATAATCTAGGCTTTGCATGACAGCCATACCTAAAAGTCTTCTGAAATAATCTTTAGCTTCACATTTTTATTTGTATGGTTTTCTTCAGAAACCATTGGTGGTACCTATTTTTTTTATTTTTTACTGGAGAAAATTTAATTTAAATATCTGTCTTAGGTAATTGGTTGATGGACAAATGGGAGTTCAATGGGGTTTAAGTTCCATTTGGGGTATTCTTTCACAATTAGGCTGTACAAATAAATGTAAAAATCATTAACATTAACTGAAAATAGCCATTCACTGTAACTCCAGGACTAATAGTGATCTTGATATATCATTTAGAGTTTCAGTTCAATACTGAAATTTCAGTTTATGACTTGGTAAGTGGTTTTTCCATTTAGAGGTTTTTGTTTTGTTTCTTAACTTCAGAACAGACTTAAAAATAATTGTACAATAGGCTAAAAGAGGTTTATTAAAGTAAGGTGTTTTTTGTTTTGTTCTGTTTTTGATAAATTCTTCAAAGACTGTTTGTGGGCTCAGGATGACCGGCAAGGGTCCCTATAGTTCCACAAGTGCTGTCACAGAAGGACAAGCAGTAATTACTTATGCCTATAAATCCAAGACTTATGTTCATATTTATGCGTGATGATGGCACCATAAGATGTAAGCTCTAGAAACTCTGGTTTCTGCTTCCAGAATCAAATGCCAGTCAAGTTAGGCTTTGCTGCATTGGGGTATCTTACAGAGAGAAGGAACATCACTGCAATGGCACGGTCATAGGCACTGCCTTTGAGGTTTACTTCAGTGATTTCCTGTGACAACATGTGACGAGCAAAGTTGTAGACACTAAAATTCTGCAGTTTTAGGGGTGTTTCCTCGGATGGATTTTCACATATTCTGGAGAGAGAAGGAACTAGCAGTCTAATCAGTTCTGAATGCTACACGGCTACCCAGACTTGGCCACAGCGCTGAGCAGATCATCAGCTTCGTCTTTCTTACACTTGGTTGCTCTATCAGAACACCTACTGCTTCACGTCTTCAGCACATGTTCATGAACACCCTTCTGTCAAAACCATGTTAGTGGGGAAAAAAGTTAGCTATGATGGCATAAGACATTTTACTTTGCATCTAAAGTACTATCAATCGCAAACGACACCACCAATTACCGCATTTCATATATTATCTGGAAGGACCCCCTAAGTATTCTCTCAACCTAACCCCCTCACTTTAGTGATGAGAAAACAGAGGCCCAAGTAAG
This sequence comes from Rhinolophus sinicus, assembly GCF_036562045.2. Lineage (NCBI taxonomy): Eukaryota > Metazoa > Chordata > Mammalia > Chiroptera > Rhinolophidae > Rhinolophus > Rhinolophus sinicus. The sequence continues at coordinate 52,576,527 of NC_133758.1, forward strand.
TGACTTGACCAAGATCAGATAATCTTTCAATGGTTATTGGGAGAAACTGATAATCAATTAAAAAGTTATAGCATTTATTCACCTGATATCTCTGTCCAGTTTTACTTCTGCCCTGGTTTCCGAAAGCCAAATACAATGTCAGTTTGGCTCTTGCCCAGAGAAGAGCTAGATACCCTAGTCTCCTCTCGGTCCATGGTGAACACCGAGACTGTCCAGACAAGGAGGGTGCTGCCCACTTGGGGATTCCTGACAAGACTCAGTCCAGGGCTGGGCATATTCAAGATTTCTCATTGATTGAGACAGTAAAGTATGCCCATAAAAACAAGCATCTAAAAAAAAAGATATTTCACTAAGTAATTACATTTCTATTAACTTGGGTTTAAATGGAATTCCTCTGCAAAATACATTTGTACTTTAAGCAGGATTGAAGAAGCAATCTCAAATAGACCATTTCACTATGATGAAATCTCACTTTTGTAATTTTTTAAAATTGGCACCTCAGGATCTTGAGTAAGCTTATCTTTTGTCTCCAAGAAAACACATTTCATACATCATGACTTTTAAAATTACACTCCACTCTTAATTCTTAGATTTTACATCAGAAAACAATTGGTGAATATACTAGAACTTTCTTTTAACTGGCCCAGTAATTTCTTAAAGAATAGCTGTATTTTACAACTCTGGAACTTACACTATTTTGATATTTTAATAATCTTCACAGAGCTGATATTCAAATTTTACTATTTTTATATTTTTTATAATTATTACAGAAATAATATTAAAGATATTTAACCACCAGCCTAACTTAGACACCAACTACTCAGAAATGATAGCTGTATCACTGGGACAGGGTTCTGGAGTACCTCAGATATAATCTTCTACCTGCTGTATCATAAGGTGCTCTCATGGTCCTCAGAGAGGAGCTGGGGCATTAAAGCAGTGGGGCATGGGTCGGGGTTGGCAAGCCCAGGGAAGTGGCTATTTATTAGCCTATTGGGTGTGTTTTAGTATATTCTATAATCCCTTTGGCAGTATAGGTGCATGCCTGCTGAATATCAGCCCAACCTTTCATTTTCACCATCCCATATCCAAGACGTAAAACAAAACTCTCTCTCTCTCTCTCTCTCTCTCTCTCTCTCTCTCAAACATACACGTACAGATATTTACACCTGATTCTAATAACGGTGATGATGAGGAGGAGGAGGAGGAGGAGAAGAAAAAGAAGGAAAACTAACACTTTTGATGACCTATCATGTGCCAGACATACTTGACATGAATTATCTTATTTAATTTGAACAACAAATGTATGAAGTGAAAAGATTTTGTGAATGGCAGGAATTTAAAACTCAGATGAATATAGCAGCAGAGAGCTTTCTGACCCAATATTGATTTTCAGATCTCCAATATGGTCTAAAAACCAGAGGACTACATTTGAAATAAATGAAGCTCAGGAGTCTCTTAACTAGGCCACTGAGATTTCAGCAAAGGAATAAATGACATTTACACTGCTACTAACCATTCATTTCCTTGTCTGCAGACAGAAGGTAATAGCATCTGCCCATTATATCCTTACCTCACCTGGGGATAAAGACTTGCTGAATTTCAGCCTATGCTCTCTTAGTATGGGGAGCTATTCTTGGACTGCCCTAGAACAAGAAGAAATACTTGAAGCCATTCTGGCTGTTATGGATGAGGGGTGGGAATTCCAGCTACCCTGGTCTTAAGAGCTCCAGCAGCAAACACAAATACCACTGGAATGATTTTGAAATATAAAGATGCATTTATGTTCATTCAAAAAAGTAGTATGTCCTCAGCCATAAGGCAAGTGTCTTTCAATTTTAAAATGTTACTGTACACAGAAGCAGAAATATATCTCTATACATTTGCATGTGTGTGTGTGTGCATGCACCTAAGACCTAGAGTTATCTAGAGGAAGAATATTCTTCCAAACTACTCGCCTGAGATGCTTTGAAGTCAGATATATAGCTGACCCTTGAACAACATGGAGTTTGGGAAAAATGACCCCACCCTGCAGTCAAAAATCAGTGTATAATTAAGTTGGCCCTCTGCATCCGGGATTCCCAGCTATTTTCGATCTGCAGTTTGCTAAATCCACGGATGCAAAACCTGGGTTTACAAAGGGCCAACTGTATATTTATTGAAAAAAGTTTGTATATAAGTGGACCCGCCCAGTTCAAATTCCTGTTTTGTTCAAGGGTCAACTGTATAAGAACTCCTCTGGAGCTTATGTCTTTAAGGAACTCACCCTAAGCTCGTAATAGGCTTGAAAAGGATTATTCAGGTGATTCAGAAGAGCGAGGAGAATAACGTCTGAGACCCTTCCAGCCCAGGATGGTGCTCAGCAATAGTGCTCAATCAAGGTCAAGAAAGGGAAGGAATGAGAAGGGCTGACTTCACCTCCCTCCCTTCCAAGAGTACAAGTGCCCAGTAGTACTTTGTCCTTCTTCCAACTGGTTTATATGAACAGGTCAGAAAATAATAACTAACATTCTCTAGACATCCACTTTGAGCCCAACACATTATGTCACTGAAAGCTCCCTACAACCCTGAGTTGAGCAATATTCTTACCTTGATTTTATAAATGAGGAAATTAAGGTTTAGAGGCACAAAGTGACTTAGCAAAAGCTCTAAGGCTAGTAGTCAGTGAAGGAGGCAGGATTTCATTCTAAGTTTGTGTAATTCCTGACTCTAGACACTAGATCACTAGCAATTTTAGGGCTGATTCCTCTGCTCTTTCCTGCCATTGTAGCACAAATATGGCACTGGACTTGTACAAGTGTGATTAATGTCAAACTTAGCATAATGTTGACTTAGAGAAGGGCCTACTTTGCCATTGTTTTTGACAGCACTGCCTACAAGATGCTGGAGAAGCACATTCCATGACAAATGTTTGACTTCTGGAAACTGTTTCTGATGCCTAATGTCAAAATAACTATTTCACTGAAAAAGTCAGTCTCAAAAACATAAACAATATAACAAGAGTCAGACACAGGCCAGATACAAAACACTTTCTGTCATGTGAACCAGCCATACCAAGAGTATAAGCATTGCTCTCCCAAGTTCTCAGAGGAAGTCAAAATTTGATTTAAAATTGGCACACAACTGACCAGGCTTGGGATGCTCAACATAATTAGGCACATAATCACTGACTGCTAAGAATGTGCAAAGTTAACAAAGTAACATTTTTCCCAACATCCTACCAAAAATATTATTCGCAGATTTCACTGGATTGAGAAACTTAAATAACCTAAAATCATACTGAGTTGAAACTGGCAGGAGAAAAAACTCACGTTTTAAATTTTGTAACTTTTTAAAAGTCCCAAAACTGACTGGGCTTTCTCAGTGGCCTCCTCTCACCTCACGCTGTGCATGCCCATTTCAGAGGAAACCTTTGGGCTGATACTTGTCCTTTAGTTCTGCATAAGAACTATTGTTCCTCGGCTGACATATTTGAGTCAAAAGCTTTACTTTATTCTGACTCAAACAGGAATAACATTATTTTCTCTATTTAAAAAGGAGTAGGGAAGAGTAAAATCTTTTTATTAAATTAAACGTGCTATCTTTTTTGGAACATCTCCACTCAGTCCTACTGATCCTTTCAACACTACCATTAGTGGAACTAAAACAAACACACAGACTTTCGTGTGCTCAAAAAATCTTCTAGCGTCAAGTATCTGGCACTCATTATCACTTTGAAATTGTGTTCACCAAATTGCAACTTCTTGTCTGCCAGGCAGATTCCTTTTTCATCAACACTAGAAATGAGTCAGGAGGTAACTCAAGATCTCCTTTATCTCATGGAGCAAAAGAAGCAATTCCAGTTCTCAATGTGTGGCAAGCCCATTCATTTGAAAGAACCAATCACTGATTACAGAGTGTGTAGACACTATGAAGCTGACAGTTTCTATGATTCCTCCTAGAATTGGACACGTAGAGCATACTCAGCAGGTACCACCGAGAAGGGAGGCTACAGGCTAATTATCAGGAAGAAGAAAAAAACATCAAAGACCTCCAATATGAATAGGAAGTCACTTTTACACGTGAAAACTGTCCACAGAGGGTTAGAAAGTAAGATAATGATGAGGAAATAAATAGCACACAAAACAAGTTACCTGTGAGAGGCTATATCAAATAGGTGCAGCACATATTCAGAAGCTAACTCCTAAAAACCACAACACCCTGACTAAAAACCTGTGGTGTTCTCTTCTAATGAGCAGCAATAATAGCTGTACTCCAGATATCTGTCAGAGGGGAGAAACTCAAAACCTCTGCCACTTCTTACCTGTGACTGTGAGTAAGAAGTCCATACCTGGAGGACAGCCTGGTGGCCAAGGCCAATCCTGGCAGAGCTCTGGAACATTCCGAAACTGTTGCAACCAGTCATGCTAGGCCCTCATCCACACAGCTGGACCTAATTAATGGCCCACTTATAAGTGCACCAGGTGATTCTATTGTGGCTGCAGCGTTGAGAACCTCATCGTAAAGCAAATGCAGTCGTTTGTTCCCTTGGAGATTCTACATGTTATCTTATGCATAAGATAAGCAAAGAAATATCCCTGGTTATCTTATTTACTGAAAAGATTGTAAGACGGGGTTCACAGCACCTCACATTGTTCCCTTCCAGAGGATGAATAAGCAGTATTGACTCCAAGCCTTAACATTAAGAATTGTTATACTTCTGAGAAACCTAATGGTTTTCATCTTAGAGACTCTGAGTTTGTGGGGACAGAGCCCCAGAAAGTAGTTTACAGGCTCTCGGCCTCACGTGGAAGGGTGCTGGCTCGGGTGGTGAACGGCCGTCAGCTGTGGCTGATTGGCCGTGGGCTGTGGCCGGTTAGCCGATTGGCCGCTGGTATAACTGCTGCGGCTACGGAGAAGAGCCAAGGACTGCCGAGGATTGCCGAGGACTGCCGAGGAGCCAAGCAGAGCCGAGGAGAGCGGAAGAGAGGAGAGGAACAGAGTCGAGGAGACTGGAGGAGGAGTCTTCGGTCGGTCGGTTGGCAGGTTGCACGTCCGGTGAACCCAGCCTCCAGTGAGACCATAGTGGTATGACTGGCCTCTGGTATATCCTGCGTTCTTGTGTGGGGAGCGGGAGCAGAGACCCCGCAGGCCGCCCCGCCTGAAAAATGGCACTGCGAGCAGGGTCTCCCGCACGACAGAGTTCTTTACATAATTATTTCCCTCTTTGACTTAGCTGCTGAAATGCTTAGCATTTCCTATGAACTCAACTCTGCTAAACCTTGGGTATTAATTTTATCCCTGGATTTATCTTTTTTCCTATTCTACGTATTATGCTACTATATGTTATGCTATAAATATTTTTGTAAGCCATTTTACATCTGTGAAGACAGAGCCCCAGAAAGCAGTTTCCAGGCTCTCAGCCTCACATAGAAAAGTGCTGGCTCAGGTAGTAAATGGCCATCAACTGTGATTGGATGGCCATCAGCTGTGGCTAGTTGGCGGTCAGCTGTAACCAGTGAGCCATTGGCCACTAATATAACTGCTGTGGCTACGCTAGCAGAAAAATGGGGGCTAGCAAGAAGATGGTGGCTGAGATAGCAAGAGCGGATTGCAGAGAGGCAGATGCCGCCAGCGAGAATATAGTGATATGACTCCCCTACTTATGGCTCCATGGGTGTTCCTTTTTGGCCTGGCCATATCCTGTGTTCTCTTGTGGGGAGCGGGAGCAGAGACCCTGCAGGACGCCCCGCACGACAACATCATATTTGGAATAAAGTGAGATACACACACACACACACAAAAAAAGAAATCAAATATTTATATTTGATTTAAACAAACTGTAAGTATCTTATATAAAACTTTTGACAGCCTTGAAGGCACTGAATTATTGAAGGCTGGTTTCACCAGTATACCGGTGTGGTCCTATTAAGTTTGTCCTATGAAATGAATTGGGAGAAAGTATCATTAAAAGCATAGTAAAACAAATTACATTGATATCCTCTTGATGCTGAATTATTCTTATAATGGGTAAGTATCTCTATACCAGACTAGGTTACTCCAGTGATCACTGTTATGTGGTACCATTCAGAATGATGAATCAAAATATTGCAATCATACTGGAAGAGATATAAACTTTCCTTAAGTCCAGGCACTTCATGTTTGCAATTGAAACTTTTAAAAACATCTTTGCCCCCTGTTTAACTTATATAATAGGAAAGTCTAACATAGAATCATTTTTTAGCACATATCACAAATGAGCTACATATTTACAATTCATTTTTCAACTTGAAAGAATGTATCCTAGAAAACCTAGGACAAATAAGGGAGGACAGAAGGCAGAAATGAAAATTTGTATTAATAATTCATCAGTTTGCAAACAAGCTAAACTAAAAACAAACAAACAAACAAAAAACAATTATTGAGCTCTTACTCTGTGTACTATTGTCATGTGGGGCGGCTCCTCACATAAGAATGTAGGATGTGGCTAGGCCAAAAAGGAACACCCACGGAGCCATAGGTAGGGGAGTCATACCACTATAGTCTCTCTGGGCGAGTCACACGCAGTAGTAACCACAGGATCCGCAGTCCGCCATTCACCTGTCAACCCACCAACCAATCACTGCAGCCCTGCAGTTACATCAGTAGCCAATTGGCTAACCGGTTACAGTTGATGATCAACCAATCACAGTTCATGGTCGTTCACTACCTGAGCCAGCACTCCCCACGGGAGGCCGACAGCCTGGAAACTGTTCTCTGGGACTCTGTTCCCACAACTATGAAAGAGGTTATAATAAAAAAATAAAAAATAAAATGAAACCTAGTTGGAGAGACATAGTTCACAGTTTTTTAAAATTTCCAAACAATTAGAGACATATTACGAGTCCTAAACTGTGACATTCAGACTTTACGTCCTATAAGCACTCAGAAGAGAGCTTATTATAGATCGTAATGAGAGAAAATTTCACACACAGAGAAAAGATAACATCCTTCCTGCTGTTTTGGAAAGAACCCTCCATGTTGCCAACCCTCCTTTCCAAAGACCTCATCACTCATAAATGCAGGTCAAACAACAGGCTAGTTACTGTGCAGTCTGTCTGATGTGCTGTCCTACATGAAGAAAGACGAAGAAATAAAGCCCGATAATGTTTTCTTTTTTATTTCTTCCAGATTATAATTCGTAATTCTATGTGAAGCACCAGAGGCTTTAGAATAACTGGGTAATTGGCAACTTCTCGGCAAAATTTTCTGACTTTCCCATCCAGATAGGCATGGTAAACATGTGAATAATTTTTGCAAACTAATTTTCTTTCCAAGTTTGGCCTTCTCCAAATAAAAACACTATGGGTCTAAATAAGATTCTGAAGAAGAATCTGAATGTCCCTTTACAACATACATACGTACAGTCACATACTCCTGGATTTATAAACTAAATAAGTATGATAACATAGTCAATGTCACACGTTTTTCATTGGCTCAAACACTGTAAAAGAAGCTCAGCACATCTTACCAGTACTTTAGCAATATTTGAGTCTATATAACTTTCCACTTCCTCTCCAGATCCCAGTCACCAGAATCACTATAAAAAAACTAAGCCATAAAAGTTGTACCACCTATTTACATAGAATTCATCATGTTATATTTGGATAATGTAAATTATTTGCAAGGGAAAGCCACAAACCTTCAAACTACTTAGCTGAGCAATATTATTTCTAGCTTGTATTTTCTTTCCCTAATTTTTAACCCAAACTTACTCTATGACAGGAAATTAAAAGGTAACCATTCCCATGCCAAGTGTAAGTCAACACACTTATTTAAGAATCTCCATCCTCTCCAATTTCAGGTCCAATCCAATTTCTTCTCCTCACCCTTAATTTTTCAACATTCATGAAGGTCTAGTCTATAGTGATCCTTATGTAAATTTCTTGTATGAAGACTGGATGCACCTATGGGATGTGGTCACTCACTCACACTCTAGTTACAGAGCAGCATGGTTGTTAGGACTGAATTAGAATTCAAAAATGTGGGAGCCTGTATTGGTTCTACCACTTGCTTCCTTTGTGGCTTTAGATAAATTATGTAACTGCTCTACATTTCAATCTCTTTGTTGGTAAAACACAAAAGAAAAAGAAAAAAGAAAAGAAATGAAATCAGCTTCAAGCAACCAATAAATCCAGTTGTAAGTATAGAACAAATTAGATAAAATATGAAACTTTTTAAAATTACAAAGGGCTATGCTTAACTTTTTCATTTTTTTCAATTTTTCCATTTATTCAAGATAATATAATACAGAGAGAAGACAGTAAGAACCATGGCTTTGAAACCACTATAGTCTTGACTGGAAATAGGTAAATAGGTGTTGGATGTGTCCTTAAACAAAATAACTGACCAAGGGATATTGTTTATAGCATGTCTAATTTAGAAAATTATTCTTAACAAAACTCCACTGTAGGATTCCATGCTGAAAATGAAAAGAAAGTGGGAGGGGAAGGGAGGAAAAGGAAAGGAAGGGAAGAGAAGGGAAAGGAAAAGAAGGGAAGAAATGGAGTATATTTACATAGCTTAGAATAATAAATAGAAAATTCATTAGCATGGTCTGCATGCATAAAGCCCACATGCAGCACTATATTCACCCAATGATTAGGTGAGAGTAGCACACTCTGCAGAAGGTAACACCCAAGCACTGACTTTACTTTCCTGGACAAATGGAACATTCTATAGGCAGGAAGGGGGAAAAAAAGCTGTGCCAAGTTCCAGAATATGGTAGAGACATCATTCTAACAGATTTCTTCTAAAACCAGTCTGCTTTGGGGAAGGTTTTTGTTATGCTCCACTTTCTGGCTTTATGTGATAAAACAGTACTTCTTTCAATATTCAGGCAAATGTTCTGAATTCTCCTCTCTTTCTCATTCTACCCTTTCTTTTCAACCCCTTGACCTAAATAACCCACTTCTTAAGTTGGATCTATTGTAAATAGATGTGTACACACACACACAGACACACACACACACAGACTCACATTCTTCCCCTTTTCATCATCATTCTCAGGATTAAAAAAATAGCTAAAACACTCGATATGTTAAGATCTCCCAACGATTTATCTTCCTGATATTTTATTATGAACAGAAAATACAACTGCATTAACCTCCCCAATTTCCCCTGCCCAATACAGAAACACAAACAGACTTGCACTTTTTAACCAAGAGCTGTACAAGTTGGAACAGACTTTAGATAAACTGTAGCTCAGAAAGTTCCATATATATTTCTGCACAGATGACATGGACCTGCTTTCATGTTTCAGAAGCCTCAAAAAACATATAGAGCTGTCGTTGCCGAAAGGCTATATGAAAGATGAGCTAAATATTAATTGTCAAGCTAAAATTGGAACTGAAAGTAGAAGCTCCTCAGCATACAGAACAAGTCCACCTCTTTAGTTATATAACAATAATCTTTAGATATTTGTGCTATTATTCCTATTATTGACACAATGTTACATTTATTCATTTAACATTATTTCCAAGTATAATCTCAGAATTAGATTGTAAACACCTTGAGTTTAGAGACGTTAGTTATTTATAGTTCTTTGTATCCTAAGTCCTAACTTAGAAAATCTCCAATAACAATTTCAGAGGTGACGGGTATATTGATGAGAACATACTATCAGCCTCACTATTGATGAAAAAAATTACATCACATGTCTGTTATATAATTAATTAGTTACATAAATGGGTGTTTTGCTCTATTCTTGAATGGCAGCACAAAAGTATTCGGCTTAGAATGCTATGTAATGTTCAGGATTATATCATTCATATAGAAAATACGTAATCTAATGTTATTTATGTACCTACATATAAGGGTTACAGTCTAACTTTATACTTATAGTAGTGCACTTCCCTTTCTGAAACTTTTCTTCTACCCTTTGGTGCCCACCCCCATAATTATGTAGGGGGAGTGTGTTTTGGTTTCATCACTAAGTCGGTTCTTGTATTAGTGCTACTTTTCCTTCCAGTCAGTTTGATTTTCATGAAGATGGATTCCATTAGTCTCCTTTTCAAAACCATTCTTATTTTTTCAAAATTTAAACTCAAATAATACTCATAATAAATGATTATTTTAAATTATCTTATTTTTCTAGGGAAAAAGTATGAATGAGGCCAATTAATGGGGTTAGCGGGAATTGTCTGAAAGTCTTTGAAATACCACAGCTGGTGAACCCTTTTGGACAAAGTGGCTCCCTCTTGTGGAAACAGAACACTCACTCTGGAAGTGTTATATAACCCGGAACGTTAGGATGCCTTCTGAAGATATCAGAGCAAGTCAGAAGAGTCTGCTATTGGTATTGTGATAGTCTGTGGCCGGTGGGAAAACTGGGAGAAAAAATCTAAAACCAGAATCATTAAATGGTTTGCCTTCATTTAACTGCTCTAATTGCGTAAACCCTCTAGAATAACGAGCCAGGGGAACCCCCACCAGTGATGTGCATGCAAAGATATGCACACTTGGGAGTTGAGAAAAGCTTCTCCACAGATGCTAAGTAGAGGGTACGATGTGACTCACAAGTTTTCCAAATTTAATCACAGGGCTCCCACAATAAAGAGAAAGAACAATTAAATACCAAGCTCAGGAGCTGTGAAAGGTCTGTACAGATTGGAGAAGGAATGAACTGAGTAGCTTGGTCCTGCTTTCATGAATGGACAAAGACATGATTTCAAAGCAAAACCAGCACTTCAGAATCTGTCCTGTGTTTCAGACAGTCACTCTCATTGTTTCTAAAGGTCAGTGGGTTTTTAAACTAAATAGTTGGAACTGGAGGAAATCATGATGTCAGTCATTGTTTATTTTACCATATCATCTCTCCACATCTGTGGTCTTTTGTGCTTAGACTAAATTTGTTCATCATATTTTCTGCTATGTCAATTGTATGGGTCCTCTTAATGTGAGAAACATTACAAGTTGTGCTGCTTTAAAAAATGTAAATGCTATATAATTTGAAAAATTGAGTGAAAAATCCTGTAAGGAACTAATCTACTTGTTATTTCATTTAATTCTCCAACAGAGTAACATCTGTTCACTCAATATCTATATTGCTACTTAGTGCAAAATCCACCTACATTAAAAAATATACCTGGAACTGAGAAGAAAAAGTGTCTCTTCACCCATTACAACCATGTTACAGCTGTCTTTGTCTAGATGGCCATTTATCTGAACTCCTGGTTGGTTAGCATGTTCTATCCAATACATCCTTTTCACGCTACTCACTGAAGCACCCTGTAACCATCTCCTCAGAGAATTATAACATGTGTTTTCACTCAGATCAACCAAAGCAAAGCCTGCCCCTGCCAAAGCGAAATGCTGAAAAATGTGCACTGCAGACCACTTCCCAGAGGCTGGACCCTGGGTGTCAGTCCCAACCATCATCCCCTACAATCTCAGGGGGATTCACAGCATTCACAGCTCAGTCACACAGGCTTGGCATCCCACACACTCAGGCTTCCTGGCCAGTGGACTGACCATGTGCACTTTGTACACACAGTCTCTGCTGACCCTTATGTGGCCAAGTGTCAGAGAGCCAGTGTGGGAAGAGGAAGTTTTGCTGCTTCACCAACGAAAGCATTCCAAGACTTGCCAGACAGTGAATAAACACCACCAATGACTACTCAGTGTCTTGTCCACAGAACAATGATGCCCTGGAGGGAATGCTGCCTGAGATGCATTTGCAAGGGGATAATTCTGGAGGGTAAGAGCTGGAAGACACTGCACCCAGCAGATGTAGACCTTCTGAGAGCCTGAGGAAGCTATCTGTCAGAGTCAATTGTCACCGTCAGCAGGTTGGGTGTGTTTGACAGAGGGTTCACTCAGATGTTGTCATACACCTGTGGGAGGCAGGAAAATGAATGCTGGAATAAAACCCATAGCAATTTAAGTACATTGTAAAATGTTAGTAGGTACCTCAAGTTAATGAAATAACTCAGGGACCCTAACCAACCTTCTAAATTGAATTAAATTTATAGTTAAATGAGATACAGAAAATACTTCTTTAGAGCATTCTTATCTGATAACTTTTAGTTTTATCAGTAAGCTGGCTCGAACCCCTAAAACATTATGATAAAAAAATTGTTTCGGCATATAAAGAGGGATATTCTAGATATAAGTTTAACCAGCAAACTGTAATCCCAGCCTGATCAAATTTACAACATTTTGTGTTAAAATACTATATCTGTATAAATGAGCAGTTGGTAGAGTAGATGAGCATTTTGTATTAAAGTGAAAATTATCTTATGGAGCCCAAACTGAGCTAAGCAAATGGTGATTTGAAAAAGTAGGGAATATCTCTTCCCTTCACACACACACACTCACACACACACACACACACACACACACACCATATATGTATAATTATTATTAGGGTTGCGAGAATTAGCAAATAAAAATGCAGGACATCAGTTAAATTTCAATTTTAAATTAAAAATAAAAAAGTTATTTTTTAGTATAAATATGTTCCATGCAATTTGGGACAAAATTGTACTAAAAAATAATTTGTTGTTTACCTGAAATTTAGATTTAACTGGCCATACTGCACTTTACCTAGTAATAATAATTATTACATATACATATGTATGTATAGACTATATATATATAATTTATATGTTATTTTTAGAGATTTTGTCTCTGTGTAGGAAAGAGGGAGGTTGACAGAGAAAGAGCAAATCTATAGATTAAACAAGAACTGAGAATGAGAAAATTTCATAAAATTCATGGGGAACAGAGTATAGTATCCATTTTCTCCCTAACCATATATACTTCCTGAAATAAACAGAGAGCTTACCGATATTTTAAAAATAATACTATTATAAATGGAAATTGTCTCATCAATATGTCAGTACTGACATTATTCAAGATTCCTGCTAACATTCCTTTCACACATTTTATAATTAGGATACATTAGATCCATAATTGGGATACAAAGATTTGGGAGACCATTATATTTTTGTTATATATAATTATATCTATACATAGTTATATATATATAAAATCTGACAAACATCTAACAATTAACCTGAACCTATTCCTCACGTGTAAGGTGGGAAAATAATAATAATAATATTTCTTAGGATATTGTATTATAAGAAATAATGAATGTAAAAAGTCTTTGTGAAATATGAAAACAAATATTATTATTATTAAATTAATAAATAATTTAAACATTGAAGATGTAAAAAATGCAAGCTCTTTCACACCCCTCCTCTACATCTAACATAGTGTGGCACTGCCAGAAATAGACCTGTCTTAAGTTTAAAATTCCAGGCTTTAAAAAAAAAATGTTAGAAAGGACACTGTTAATTGCAAATCAAATACAGAGAACACTTCACCAAAGAGGAAGCTGTAACAACTTTAGAGAGGCTTTCTTTGGCCACACTATTTTCCAAGCTGTCACAATATAACTCACCTTAAAGAAAATTATAATTGCAATATTCTAGAAATCACTTGGACATGATCAACAATGAAACCTCACCCTTTGCAACAACATGGATGGACCTAGAGGGCATTATGCTAAGTGAAATAAGTCAGAGAAAGACAAATACCATATGACTTCACTTATATGTGAAATGTAAAAAGCAAAATAAATGAACAAACAAAACAGAAACAAACCCATAGATACAGAGAACAAAATGAGGGTTGCCATGTGGAAGGAGGTTAGAGGGCTGGGTGAAAAAGGTGAAGAGATTAGAAGTACAAATTGGTAGTTACAAAATAGTCACAGGGATGTGAAGTGCAGCACAGGGAATATACTCAATAATATGGTAATAACTATGTATGGTGTCACGGGGATACTTGACTTATGGGGGGATCACTTCACAAGTTACGTAAGTGTCTAACCACAATACTATACACCTGAAACTAATATAATATTGAATGTCTACTCTAATTGAAAAGGAATTTTTTTATTAGAAAAGAAAAATAAATCCCTTTTTTTTTTTTAATTTTATTTTATTAAATTTATTGGGGTGACAATTGTTAGTAAAATTACATAGATTTCAGGTGTACAATTCTGTATTACATCATCTATAAATCCCATTGTGTGTTCATCACCCAGAGTCAGTCCTCCTTCCATCACCATATATTCGATCCCCCTTACCCTCATCTCCCACCCCCCACCCCCCACCCAAAATAAATCCCTTTCAAACAATACGATAGTTATACTCTCCTTTTTCAAGCATCACTATAATCCTAACACTCACATTCTAGCGCAAAATGTATACAGTTTATTCTGGTTATTTGAGGTAGTGAGTTATGTTCTCTAATGTTGCCGTGAACACTGAATTAGAGAATACTGAACCATTGTTCCTAGGGGAAATACAGGGTTAAGTTCCTGGGAGCCTATGGTTACAGTATTTTCATCAACTGATCAATACATAACCTTGTTTGATGTATGTGTCTGTTTAAAGACATATTATTCAATATACCTTGTTGATTCATTAACATTGAACTCACAGCCAACAGCACTATGACTCATGCCTGAACAAAATTTCTCTTATAAATGTATTTTCTCTGTAAAGCACATCACAGCTTTCTTGCACTTAGGAACACCAGACAGCACTTAAGCACTACACTGGGGGGCCATTTTAAACAGCAAAACCACCAATAAAAAGAACAAAAATGTAAAAAACATAGCACTAAATAGACTGTGAAAAGGACACTTGTTTACAACCTAAGAGCTGAAACTAGAAGGCAAAGCATCTCTTTGTGCTTTGTCAACTGGGAACGAGCATGGTGGAAAACTTTAATTATTTTGCCACTCTGCCCATGTCTATGAATGATTATGAAAGCACTGCAATTATTTTGCGGCTATGAATAAGTTTCAGCAGGTAGGTGAATTCACAAATACAAAATCTTGGAATAATGAGAATCAGGTGTACTTAGTCTTTAAAATATATTCTAAAAAATGAGTTATACTTTAGTATCACCAACTAGATAGTGAATTTCTGGACGATAGGCTATGTTTATTTTTGCTCACTGTTGTATTACTAGTTCTTAAAATATTATTTACAAAAATGACTCATACATATTTGTCAGATGAATGAATCAATCAACCAATCAACACTTCATCTACTCCCACTACTCGATGTATTTCTAGCTTCCTATGATAGGTTGCTCCATGAATAAATATAGGGGACTTGCTCATTCAGATTTTGTTAAGGTGTTCCAGACAAAGTCAAAAAATCAGCCAAACTCTGGACCACAGATATTTTTTTAATTTCCCAGGTAATCATTCCCAATCCCCTCCCTCCTTCCAACTAGCTGGTGCCCCATTTCTAAACAATAAGGCCAAACCAAGCATAACTTTCAGAAGCTGGGTATCCATATTCCCTGCTGCCTTTGTAAAAGCTCTAGCTGTTGAATATTTGATGAGCAACATATGGTTGAATGATAGAACCAGTTATTGCTATCCAAAGACAGATGCAGCCCAGTCAGCATCTTGTCACAGTTTTCAGCTCACTCAGATGGACAAGTGTTTGCTAAACACTCATTTTTTATAATAAAAAAAAGAAAGAAAAAGAAAAGTAGCCAACACAGCTGGAGTCCATGACCATGACTTTCTAATAACCTGGCTGTTGAATGAGCCTGGCAGTAAATAGGTAATTAATCCCCACCTATTGCACAGTCTGCAAGGAAGTAATTGTAGAACAAAGAGAGTGCAGGGCGATAATGCATCACATGACCAGGAAGACCCTTGTCCTTCAGCTTTGCTGCCCATTACTCAGCTTGTCAAGGACCTTGCCTTACCATTAGCCACTTCCTCTGCTCGCTCTGTCTCTGGTGCTCTTAACAACCTGGCTGCTTTTTAACTCTCAGTATGGGATAAAGCAGTGAGGGATTATTTCAACCATTTAGTTCTGTGTGGCAAGGCCACTCCAGGGAGGCCGGGCAGGAAACTTAAGGACTGATCACTGCACAAAGTCCTGCGGTGTAATGAACTGACAGCATTTCTCAAGAATACAAAGGAAATTAGCACGGGGCATTTACAGGATCATTTTGAGTAAGAGAGGGCTCATCTTTAGGAAAACCATGTATTGCTCTAAAATGTGTCCGTAGTATGCTCTCTCCTACCTTTTCCTGCAGGGCCACTACTAGCCTACCCAGGGGACTCCTTCCTCTAGAAGCACACCATTCCGTACTGGAGTATTAGTATTTTGGTCAGCAAAACAGGGGCCAGACTTCCGTCTTCACAAGCCCTCTTGGCCAGGGCCCAGTGCAGAACACAGCCTATAGGAGCAGTCTGAGCTGCCCCATTTCCCAGCACATGTCCCAGCCCGATTCCTGGGTCCCGCACTACTCTGTGATGTCTCTTGATTGCAGTCCTTACTCTCAGAGGGCAGACACAAATGTGTCAGAGTCTATTAGATGACCCACTCAGGCAATGGACACAGACTCTGAGAGGAGCATTTATTGGGGAGTGCATTCAGGAACAGTGATGGGAGGGAGTGAGGGCAGCAGGCCTGGATAGAGGGAGAAGTCAGGGTGCAATGCAGTCAGCAGAAGCTTCAGATCCGCCCACAGGAAGCTCTGGAACTGAGACAGCACAGCAGAGTTGTCCCAGAACAAGGCAAGGGAGAAGGACCTTTGCCCACCCACCCCCAAATGATCACTCATCAAAATGGGGGCCACGCCCACCAGGAGACAAAACTTGAATCAGATCCTTTCAGATTAGGACAGTTCTCATAGATGGGTGGTCATTGTTAAGAGACCTCAACCACCAACACACCAGGCAATAGGGATAATCAATGCCTTGGTCCTGAAGAGGTGTGCGTTTGGGTTAGGTGAACCTGGGCACAGCTCTACAGATCCACTATTAGGGGAGTTAAGGCGCTTCCTACTGACTACTGGAGTATTAACTTGCATTTTAAAAGAGCAATTTTCATTTTGCAGATGCCATTAAATCCAAGAGAACATGATGTAATGGTAAAGAGGTTGATATTTGAGGGTGACATTCCTTTGCACCCAATTGCAAAGGGATCCTATAACACTGATCATGGCTAGCCAGTTTGCAGGGGAAGAAGAAGAATGAGGCTATCTTGATGACTTGAGACCACTCTAGAACACACACATGCAATACTCAACACATACATGCCCACAACCTGTACCCTCCTCCTGCCAGGCCTGGGGTTCCAGGCCAGCCCACCCTGTGCCACCTGCAGAGGCCAGATCACCATCATCATGGCCACTTCTCACAGCTTGACAACTCTGGCTCCAGGCTGCCTGGAGATTTCCCCAAAGTTCCTTAACAGTACATAGCATAGGAAAGTTGAAATGCATAAAATATATTTAGGCAAAAATACTTTTTTTAAAAAAATGAAGAGAGTGAGGATAGAAAGGAGGAAGAAAAGAAGGAAGGAAGGAAGGAAGGAAGGAAGGAAGGAAGGAAGGAAGGAAGGAAGGAAGGGAGAGAAAGAATGAGGAGAGTGGAAGGGAAGGAAGAAAGAAGGGAGCAAGCGAGGACTGAATGGTGAGCTGTAAGATTAAAAGAACAAGTGTCATGATTATTTGTGGCTCTAGTGCCCACTTCAGACACTCAATAATGCTTATTCCGGGAACGAGAGAATATGAATGCATATTTTGTATCAATATCCTCAGTGTATTCATTCCTGCATAATGCTGAAGAAATATACTAAAAAGTGGCTTAAAGTACAATAATTGTTCACTTATATTGCAATAAGACAACTGAGCATTATGCATAATCGCTACACTTACTTTCACTCTATAATAATTCTGTAATAAAATGTAGTCAAATGAGGGAAATGTGTACATAGGTAACTGAATTATTAATATTACAAGGTTTCACTCATTGAATCAATTTTAAAAATTGTTTCAGGGGCAGCCAGATGGCTCAGTTGGTTAGAGCGCAAGTTCTTAACACCCGTGTTGTCGATTCGATTCACACATGGGCTAGTGAGCAGCGCCCTCCACAACTAGATTGAAGACAACAAGCTGCCGGAGAGGCAGCTGGATGGCTCAGTTGGTTATGAGCGTGAACTCTTAACAACAAGGCTGCTGGTTCAATTCCCACATGGGATGGTGGGCTACACCCCCTGCAACCAAAGATTGGAAACGGCGACTGGAGCTGAACTGCACCCTCCACAACTAGATTGAATGACAACGACTTGGAGCTGACGGGCCCTGGGAACACACATTGTTCCCCAATATTCCCCAATTATAAAAAATTTTTGTTTCAGGAATTACTCATTAATCTCTGTGTGTTTCTCAGTTTCCTAGCTGTAAAATATAAATAATACTAATATCTGTCTCATAGTTGTGTTGTAAAGATTACATGGGTAGAAAGTTGGGAGAGTTGCCTGACATATAACAAGCACTGTATGTGTTACCTACCTATTCTTCTTAAAATTAATAATTAGCACTGTTTGAAAGTTAAATTAAGTTTTCATCTAGAAAGGTTATTTTGTGTGAATCTGCAAATACACACAACTCTGTTTAAAAGAAACAGCTACACGTGAAATAGAGCCCAGACTCTCTAATAAATGAATCAATCAGAAATTAGGCTTAAACAGCTTTTGAAGGAAGCCAACTTCTACACTGAAATAAACTGACTCAAAATACATATATAAGTAAATCAATTCAGTTGGATATTTTCAAATGGAAAACAAATTTTAAAAGAGAAGAACTGTGATTTCCTCCTCTTGAGCTCTTTATCCATCTGTCTAGCACATATCACACCACTAGGTGCCTGTGAACATGACTCCCACTGGCAGGTTTCTTAATGTTCTGTCCAGCACAGTGCCAAGAGCACGACATATGACGAAACCAGAAATCGGAGAATTTAAGGAATTTGCCCAAGATGAAGCAGTTAATAAATGGCAGAGCTGGATTCCTACCCTGAGGACAGCGAGCCTGTCCTATTTACCTTTGTATGTCCAATTGCCTAGTAGACACCAGTAAACGTTTGTCAAATAAATAAACAAAAGAATAGTAATTTGAAGAGTGGGATCAACAACCTGGTATCAATTCAAGTGAACTACCTCTCTGTAATGACAAGGCAGCATTTAAATCGCAGATGAGGTCATACTGTAGATTTGGTTTATTGTAGCCAAATAAAGCAAAAAGTTTGGGATTTCTGAAATCCTCTCCTTAGTTATATAATAATAAGACCTAATGTTTCCTGAGCTGAGAATTATAGGTGTTGTCTGAAACTCCCTCTGTCTAATTGAATAGTGTTTGCCAAATTCAAAACAATGGAATATGATATCTGTACCATCACCAAAAAAGACAGATAAAATAACCTAAAAGACCTATAATTAATTTATTCAAAATTTTAAGAGACAAGCATCTAATTATTTTTGTTAACATTCCTTTCAGTTTTGAGCTGATATTAACAATAAAAAACCTAATAATTCACTCAATTAAATATTTTCCTACTTTTTGCTGTATTATGACATAATAAAACATAGTAATAACAAGCCAAATGGTATAAAGATTAACAGTGTTTTAACAAAAACCAGATGCAAGCATTTTTAAATATCTGCTACTATTTCCTCTCTGACGTCTAAACATGTCTTTACAAGTCACAGACCTCTTTGCCTCTTCATGTAGGCAAATGGAACATCGTTTTTCTTTTCTTAGGGTCCCTTTAGTGTATCCTGGGTCAGAACCTCAGGATAAGACTTTTTGGTGATTATTTTACACACACACACACACACACACACACACACTCAAGGATTACTTATGGTTAGTACAATTTCCTCTTAAACTAGGACCCTTGTTCAGAGCTGAAGAAAATAAAATACCTCTTTTTTTTTCTCTCTCTCATTTTAGAATAACTTCGCCAATAGTTTACAAAAGTTAACTTGGCCTGCTAAAAATATCATTTGCTGACAATTGTCATCAAAGCACAATTAAGCCTCTCCTTTACTACCTATTTCTAATTCTATCCCCCTCCCAATTGTTGAAAGAGATCCTAATAACCAGAAAAAATACATTCTTAATAACTTTTGCGTGTAAATGCAAGCAAATATATCAGAGGAATTGCTACTTTGCTCAAAATAACAATGCAAAGTTTGTTAGGATAAATAAAAACAAAAAGCTATTTCAGAGACCCACTCCTTTCATAACAGTGAGGAGAAAATCTCAACAAAACCACATATTGAAAAATATTTTAATATAAGAGCCTGAAAAGGTTGGCAATGTGCCGTTCTGCTGTTATTCCTTTGCCAGTCTGACTGCCCTTAGCAAACACCCGAGCCCACTGTGTTTCACCCACTCCAGGAGGAGCTGAACAGAGAAAACTGAAGAAAGACCTGCACAGAGATTCAAAGTCCTTCCCCTTCTTTTACCACTGAAAGTTTTGTTCTCATTTATTGTTGGCCAGTCTTAAAGAACATTTGGAACGAAGGCTCTGAGAATGAGTATGGGCTCTTAAACAAGAAGACAACTTTGTTTAAAAAGATTTATACATCTCTGTACCTCTTAGCATGTGTGTGTGTGTGCACGTGCTGTATGTATAACATAAATATTTCACATGTGAACTGAATAGATGATACTTCTAAGATATTCTTGCCGTAGGTTGATGACTACTATTGCCCAGGAAGTGCTATAGTCTTGTAATTTGGGAAGTTCCTTTACAACTAGCCCCCAATAAGTAAATGACTCTCCCCGAAAAAGAATGGATAATACCCTCTTATCCACATGAACCTGTAACAGAACGCATTGACCAAGAACTTGCTGGCAGGACCAAGCAAACAGGCAGAAGCAATTTCTAGCGAACAGCAAATTTCACACTGTAGTTGGTTGTACATGTCTCCCATCTCAGATTATGGGCACTTTATTGATAATATTAGAATTATATTTAGCAAGAGTATATGGGAGGATGAAATACTTTCTCTTGAAACCACCAGAAAAAAGAAAAGACTCTGGACTCGGAGTATTTACAGATTCAAAAACTAAGAATGTATGATTGAGCATATGGAGAGGAGCTCCATGGACACATGGAAATATACTTGGTGAGGAGGAATAACAACAAGAAAACAGGAATCTAGACAAGACAAAATGTGACCAAGTCTCACTAATGCAGATTTCTCAACAATTCCTTAATATCAGTACCTCACTATTTTGTTAAGTGGATTTATAATCCAGTTGTGTGTGAATGTTTTTTTTTCCAGAGGTTCTGCCTTTACAATAAATAATTATTTTATCTTCTAATTAAATAAGGTAGTGTAGAGAGTGCTTAGAACAGTGCCTGGCATGTAGGAAATGGGACATAAAAGTTGGCTACTTTTATTATTACTAAAATCCTCAGTTTAAGCACCTCTCCAGGTACTACCTCTGATTCTTTGGTCTGGATTAAGTAGTCACTGCCTATTATAGTCAAGATTCCAGGGTAAATCTAGTTAATCAATACTTCTTTCAGGGTGCTGACTTTTCATCCTAGTATCTCATTTAATAACGACATCCTAGATCACGTATATCCATGTACCCACATATATCCGTCATGGCAAGATGTTCCATGTGTATGTGTTATGTCATGTGCATCAACTGTGGTATTCTCATGCAAATAAACTTTAAATCTCCTTATTTTTAGTGAGGAGTGATCTTTAGACACTTTGGTTTGTACTAAACACTTTGGGTTTGTCTTTTTATATACGCACTCGTATATATAAAATTGACATGACTAATTTCATCATCAGCTTTTTTCCCCCATGAAGCTTGACTCCAAATGCTATAGAAATCAGACCCATCTTAAAAGAACAATCATGGGCGGACGGGTAGCTCAGTTGGTTAGAGCGCAAGCTCTGGGAGACAGGGTTGCTGGTTCGACTCCCACATGGGCCAGCAAGCTATACCCTCCCGCAACTAGAATGAAGTCAATGAGCTGCCACTCAGCTCCCGAGTAGCCAGATGGCTCAGTTGGTTGGAGCATGAGCTCTCAACAACAGGGTTGCCGTTTTGACTCCTCACCTCCCACAAGGGATGGTGGGCTCCGCCCCTGCAACTGACAATGGCAACTGGACCTGGAGCTGAGCTGACCCCTCCACAACTAAGACTGAAAAGACAACAACTTGACTTGGAAAAGTCCTGGGAGTACACACTGTTCCCCAATAAAATCCTGTTCCCCTTCCCCAATAAAGTCTTAAAAAAAAAAAAAAGGATAATTGTTTGCCACCATTGAGCCTATTCAAGGCAAATTCTACTCTTAAGGCAACTGCAAAGCAGTAACTTGAAATTAGTTCAGAGAAATGAAAAGTATTGCTGGAATAGGTATATGGCTTACCAAGATAACCTCTTTGAAAGAGCAACCTTCCATCCAATGAGATACATAAGATACAATGCATTTGGGAGGCTACTCCGGTGAAGAATCATGTTTTCACCTCCTTTGTATCCTCCTCAAATCCAAACATAATGTTTTCTGAAAGGAACTCTTTCAATTAATATTTGTTGAAAGAAATAACCAGTCACACTTAATGTGATGTATTTTCTATATAACATACATGCATGTATATCATCAATCTGCACCAATGCATATTAAAGTATCGCCTTATACAGTCACATGACCTCTTCAGATCCTTGTGCTCAGGCCCCGGTAATCTATCAGCCAACAACTATTTATTAGGCGTCTAGGGTTCCCTCTCCCCTTGAACATCCCAGAGGAGTTTGTTCTGTCCAGGGCATGAGTCAGAACAACACAGCAGCTAAGAATGTAACCACCCAACAGCACTTGTGTGTCCTACAGCTTGTTCTTAACCCATCTGCAACTCAATTTTCATTTTTAACATAAGGATTTCTTATAATAATTTTTAATAGTAATAGTAGCTCCCTCAAAGGGCCATTGTGAGAATTAATGAATTGATGCATGTAAATAAAAATCTGTACTTTGTAGGTAGTGCTACTGACTCTCTATTAATGGGTTACGTAACCTAAATATTATTTAACAAGAAACCTTGGAAATCACATTATTATTAGCTGATATTTAGAGAGCACCAGGAAAAGTCCTGAGGTAAAGACTGTCTATGGATACACACATGTGATTGAGATTTCTAAATCTAGTTTACTCTGATGTTCAAAGTAATAATGTACTTCAAAATAATAATAATAATAATAATAATAATAATATGATTAGCCTATATATATTGAGCACTTTCTTCATTCCATTACTGTTGTCTTCTCCCATACCTTATATGTTTTATTACTTATTTTCTATCCAAACAAAATACAAACTGTTTCACTACATTGACCAATGTACTATACTCAATATATCATCACGTATAGGAACTCTGTTATGTGTGCGGTAGAAGAACTTAATACCTCATCAATTTAGAAAATTTGAGCCACCTAAAGTTAATTCTAGATTAGCTAATACTTTTAATGGGGTGCAGTCTCAATCCAAATGTAAAGTGCTCTGTTAAGTGAACAGAAAGAAAAGATTCCTTTTTCTTCCTACAGTATTACCCCACTTTTCAAAAGTTCTCTTTAAGCCACTACATTTTAATGAAAGACCTAAATTAATACCTGTTTTTGCTAACCAAAAGAAATCTGAAGAGGATTTTTGCTTTACTAAAAATGGGGAAAAGCAAAAATAGTGTTCAGCGTTTGTTTTACAGCAAGCACCGCCAGTAGCGAGAGTGGCACCACCAAGCTCCTTCCCAAGCTCCTTCACACTGAGCATTAAGCTCCCAAAGCTGTCAGCTGTACCTGTGAGTATCTGTGCTTTATCTCCATTTATTTTGTGCATTCATCAGTATGATGTGTCCTAAGGTAATTTCTTCTTCACTTTACACCATTTCAGTTTACAAAAGATTTCACAAACCTACTTTCAGATAGCAGGGGGATCCTGTATACACATATGCTTACAATGTTTACCATTGTAAGTAAAAGCATAAAACATTTTTATTTCTTCAATTATTCATGATCTTCTGATCCCTATCAAATTGAAAATAGCAAAATTCTGAAGTTCTGGTCAAGATGGCGCAGTAGATAAGTGCTGTGTTTACCTTCTTTCATGACCACATCAAAATTACAACTAAACTACAAAGCAACCATCATTGAGAATTGCCTAAAATCTTGCTGAACTGAAGCTCTACAATTAAGGACATGCAGAAGAAGCCACCTCGAGACTCGTAAGAAGGGCAAAGATGCAGAATGGGCTGGTTTCACACCCGTGTATGACTGTTAAAAATCAAGAGGGATATCTCGGCTGTGGTTGTCCACCCTAAAGAAAAGAGAGGTCCCAGCACCTCCCCAGCTCAGGATTCCAGTGCCGGGGAGAGAAGTCCCCATAATTTCTGGTTGTGAAAACCATCGGAGATTGTGACTAAATGAGATGGAGCCTGGCTAGAGTCCTAGGCATTCCTCTTAAAGGGTCTTACCTACAGAATCACTGGCTTTGATGTCCAGTGCTGGGGCAGCAGCTGGAGAGAGGGCAGAGACATACGGTGGGGAACTGAGTTGTCTGGCTGCGGGACAGGGGCTGGAGAGGCAGCTCTCTCCTGGATGGAGGAGCTGGTAAGGCCACTGTGTCCTTATTGAGTCCTCCCCCTTCCCTTCATGCAGATACAGGTGGCTGCCATATCTGAGTCTCCATCAATCTGGCTACTGCCATTTGTTTGCCATGCCCTGGTAATTTGAGTCACCACCCTGCCCAACTTTCAGGCATAACCAAGCATCTTCTGGTAGCTTTTTCATACAAATCAGGTGCCTTGGCTCATGCTGCAGACATTCCTAGGGTCTCTCAAAGATTCGCAGTACCCAGACAAGCAGCATCTGAATTGTGTGTGTCCTGTACCTCTGGCTAAGCAGCCCTAAGCCTGACACTAGTGGCAGCTGGCCTTGGTTCAAAGCTTGGCCTCGCAAGATACCTCTAAGCATGGCATGGGCAGTGGCATCTGCAGATTTCTTTGTGTCTCCTGCTGGATTGCCCTGGGAGGGGCACAGGCTGAGGCTGAATTAGACCTGCAGTGGGTCTCTTCCCAAGTGACCCTGGGGTTGGTGCCACTAGTGGCCAGCTTTGAAACGAGCTGGAGCATCATCCAGCTGCCTCAAAGAACAACACACCCAAGGAGCAGATTGGGCAGGCACTAGAGCTCTTGCTGAGGCAGATACTGCTCTATAGGGTCAGCCCCTATAGCACAACTCCTCCTCTGTAGTCACATCTAGTCATCACAGTGAATGAGCCCAAGGGTCAATCCCTCCTATTGACATGCAAATAGTAACCAAGGTTCAATGACAGGAGGAGGGCACACAAACCCACAAAAGGAACATGTCTGGAGTATACAGCTCAGGTGGCCAGGGAGACTGTGCCACTGAGCCCCACAACACACCTACTACATAAGGCCACTCTACTAAGACTGGGAGACACAGCAGTCCTACTTAATACATAGACACAAACACAGGGAAGCAGCCACAATAAGGAGACAAAGAAACATGTCCCAAATAAAAGAACAGAACACAGTTCCAGAAAAAGAACTAAACAAAATGCAGAGTTCCACACACTAGATATAAGGATGCTCAATGATCTCAGGGAGAACGTCAACAAAGAGACAGGGAAAATAAAAATTGAGATAGAAAACATTAAAAAGTACCAGTCAGGAATAAAGAATACGATAGCTAAACTGAAGAATGCATTAGAGGGAATCAACAGTAGATCAGACGAAGCAGAGGATCAAATCAGTGATTTGGAAGATAAGGTAGCAGAAAACACCTAATCAGAACAGCAAAAAGAAAAAGAAAAAATCCAAAGAAAGTGATGAGAATGTAAGGGATCTCTGGCACAACAACAAGCATACCGACATTCACATCATAGGGTTATCAGAAGGAGAAGAGAAAGAACAAGGAATTGAAAACCTATCTGAAAAAAAAAAAAAAAAAAAAAAAGACAAAAACTTCCCTAACCTGATGAAGGAAATAGATATTCAAGCCCAGGAAGCTCTGAGAGTCCCAAACAAGATGAACCTAAAGAGGCCCATACCAACACACATCATAATTGAAATGCCAAAGTTTAAAAACAGCAAGAGAAAAGCAGTTAGTTATCTACAAGCGAGCTCCCATAAAACCACCAACTGATGTCTCAACCAAAACTTTGCAGGCCAGAAGGGATTGGCACAAAATATTCATAGTGATGAAAAGCTAGGAACTACAACCAAGATTAGTCTACCCAGCAAAGCTATCATTTATAAATGAAAGACAGATAAACAGGACAAGAAGAAGCTAAACAAGTTCATCACCACCAAACCAGTACGACAAGAAATCTTAGAGGGACTTCTTCAGACAAAAAATAAACAAATAAATAAAAAATATGAATAATAAAATGGCAATAACTACATACCTATCAACAATTACTTTCAGTGGAAATGAATTAAATGTTCCAATCAAAAGATAAGGTGACTGAATGGATAAGAAAACAAGACCCTTACATATGCTGCCTACAAGAGACTCACTTCAGATCAAAAGACATACACAGACTGAAAGTAAAGGGATGGAAAAAGATATTCATGAAAATAGAAACAAACAAACATACAAACAATAAGCTGGGGTAATAATACTTATACTAGACTAAATAGACTTTAAATTAAAGACAATAACGAGAGACAAAGAAGGACCCAGTAATCACACTGAAAATCACACAAAGAAACCCAAAACACTACTTCGAGGGGACATGTTCATCCATATGTTCATTGCAGCATTATCTATAGTAACCAAGATATGAAGGCAATCTGGTGTCCCTGAATAGATGAATGGATACAGGAGAGGTGGTGCTTATACACAATGGAATATTACTCAGCAATAAAAAAGAATGAAATCGTGCCATCTGTGACAATGTGGATGGACCTAGAGGGTATTGTGCTGAGTACAGTAAGTCAGATAGAGAAAGACAAATGTAATATGATATCACTTATATATGGAATCTAAAGAACAAACAAATGAAACAGAAACAAACTTATAAATTGAGAGAACATATTGATTGTTGCCAGAAGGGAGGGGGATTGTGGGTGGGTAAAAAGGGGAAGGGATTAGTAAGCACAAATTTGTTGTTACACAGTAGTCATGGGGATGTAGGGTATAGGAATATAGCCAATAATATTGTAATAACTCTGTATGGTGTCAGATGGGTACTAGATCTATCGGGGTGACAGACCAGAGGTGGGGTTAGGGGGAAAAGTGAAAAGGTGAAGGCATTAAGACATTTAAATTGGTAGGTACAAAACAGTCATGGGACGTAAAGTATAGGTAATATAATCAGTAATATGGTAATAACTGTGTTTAGGGCGAGGTGGGTACTAATCGGGGGGATCACTTCTTAAATCATATAAATGTCTAACCACTATGCTATCCACCGGAAACTAATATAATACTGTATATTAGCTATATTTTAATAAACATCTTAAAAAAGAAAATAGCAAAGTCCCATAGCCTATCATACCCTAAGGACAGAAGAGAAGTGTATGCAATAAACTGTTCAGTGATGTTTGTTATTACAGAGATTGAGGTAAGCGTAGGACTATAGCTTTGTTCATAAATGCTTCTAGAAAAGTTGACTTTGGAAATAAATTCATTCCATAAATATTTATTGAATGCCTGCTGTGTATCAGGCACAGTTCTGGGTCCTGGAAATACTGCAATAAATAAAACATAAAAATATTTGCCAAAACACCATAACCTTACATATGAAAAAGGAAAGACACAGAGGAAATAAATGTATTAACATGGGATTCTGGTTCAGTGTCAAGTGAAGGACCAAGCCTTAATGACAAACATTCCCTCACGCTCTAATGAATACTATGGCAAAGGACATTTGTTTTCAACCTGTGGATCCTTGTCCCATGGAGAAATGAAAAGAGATGTTGGAGAAGCCAACAGCATTGGATGTTATAGACAGAATTCCAAGCCTAGTGAAAAAGGCTTCACTGAGACCACCCTGTGAGCACAGGGGACATGCTACACTGAACTACAACTCTTGCTTGAGAAATACGAAGGTGAGGGTCTTGCTGAGGGAAGTAATTACACACTGACCCATGGCAGATTGAAAGTGCCTGTTCCCCATGCCGTGTGTGTGTGTGTGTGTGTGTGTGTGTGTGTGTGACAGAGAGAGAAGAGGGGAAAAGAGAGAAGAGGGGAAGAGAGAGAGAGAGAGAGAGAGAGAGAGAGAGAGAGAGAGAGAGAGAGACAGAGAGAGAGAGAGAGAGAGAGACAGAGACAGAGACAGAGACAGAGACAGAGACAGAGACAGAGACAGAGACAGAGAGAGAATCAACCCTCCTGGAGCCAACTTATAGTCACTGTCCAAGAAGGACAATGGGAAAGGGAAAGGTGGTCAGCACTGGACCAAGGAAATTAAAGGAAGTCATAACCAGTGGGCAGAGAGTGCTCCACCTGTCTGGGACCTATTAGTGATAATAACACACCTACCAACATTCAGCCCAGCTCAGGGGAGGAGCAGGGAAGGCAGGGAGTGTCAGAGGCAAATGGAGCGGTCCAAGACAGGGCCTTCATTCCCTCTCTAGGCTTCCACAGGCAGAGGGGAAAAAAGTGGTAGAGGGGAGAAGCTTTAGTTTTTAAAATTATTACTATTAGTTTCAGGTGCACAAAGCAATGTAATAGACATTTACACCCCTCACAAAGTGATACTCCCCCAATCTACCATCCCTCTGACATCATATATAGCTGTTACAGTACCATTAACTATATTCCCTATGCTGTACTCCTCATCCTGGTATCATATTATATTATATTATATTATATTATATTATATTATATTATATTATATTATATTATATTATATTATATTATATTATATTATATTATAAAACGGGTCTTATATTATAGTAAAATATGACAGGATCTTATATTAACTTTTGCTCCAAAAGACGCATTAGAGCTGATTGTCTGGCTACGTCTTATTTTCAGGGAAACACAGTATATATATATATATATATATATATATATATATATGTAGAGAGAGAGAAATATTACTATATTTCATTATAGTTGACATTCAATATTATTCTACTTAGGCTTCCAGGTGTGCAGTGCAGTGGTCAGGCATCTACAGTCTATGAAATGATCCCCCTGATAAGTCCAGCGCCCATTCAGCACCCTATATAATCTTTACAAAATTACTGATTATATTCCCCAAACTGTATTTCATATCCCCGAGCCTATATTGTGACTACTGATTTGCACTTTCTAATCCCTTCACCTTCTCCCCCGTCCCCACCCCCTCCCATCTAACAATCATCGTGGGTTTTTTCCCCCGCCTATATCTCTGAATCTACTTCTGTTTTGTTTGCTCCTTTATTCTGTTCTTTAGAACCTACATGTAAGTGAGATCATATGGTACTTGTCTTTCTCACTCTGACTTATTTCCCTTAGCATAATATTCTCTGGGTCCATCCATGTTATTGCAATGGTAAGATTTCATTCTTTTTTTCTTTTAAATTTATTGGGGTGACAATTGTTAGTAAAATTACATAGATTTCAGGTGTACAATTCTGTATTACATCATCTGTAAATCCCATTGTGTGTTCACCACCCAGAGACAATTCTCCTTCCATCACCATATATTTGATTCCCCTTACCTTCATCTCCCTCCCCCCACCCCCCTTACCCTCTGGTAACCACTAAACTATTATCTGTGTCTATGAGTTTTTGTTTCTCATTTTTTTGTCTTGTTGGGTTTGTCTTCTTTTGTTGTGTTGGGTTTATATACCACATATCAGTGAAATCATATGGTTCTCTGCTTTTTCTGTCTGACTTATTTCACTTAGCATTATACTCTCAAGATACATCCATATTGTCACAAATGTCCCTATATCACATTGTCTTACCACCGAATAGTATTCCATTGTGTATATATACCACAACTTCTTTATCCATTCATCTATCGAAGGATGTTTTGGTTGTTTCCATGTCTTGGCCACCGTAAACAAAGCTACAACAAACATTGGAGCACACGTGTCTTTACGTATAAATGTTTTCAGATTTTTTGGGTAGATACCCAGGAGAGGGATTGCTGGGTAATATGGTAATTCTATTCGTAATTTTTTGAGGAACCTCCACACTGCCTTCCATAAAGGCTGCACCAGTCTGCATTCCCACCAACAGTGTACGAGTGTTCCTTTTTCTCCACAGCCTCTCCAACACTTGTTACTATTTGTCTTGTTGATGATAGCCATTCTGACTGGGGTGAGGTGATATCTCATTGTAGTTTTTATTTGCATTTCTCTGATGATTTGTGATGTTGAGCATTTTTTCATATGTCTATTTGCCATTTGTATGTCCTCTTTGGAGATGTGTCTCTTCAGGTCTTCTGCCCATTTTTCAATTGGGTTGTTTGTTTTTTTGTTGTTGAGTTGCATGAGTTCCTTGTATATTTTGGATATTAGCCCCTTATCAGAGGCACTGTTTGCAAAACTCTTCTCCCATTCAGTTGGTTGCCTCTTTATTTTGTCGATGGTTTCTTTTGCTGTGCAGAAGCTTTTAAGTTTCATATAGTCCCATTCGTTTATTTTAGCTTTTACTTCCATTGCCTCTGGAGTCAAATTCATAAAATGCTCTTTGAACCCAAGGTCCATAAGTTTAGTACCTATGTTTTCTTCTATGCAGTTTATTGTGTCAGGTCTTCTGCTTAAGTCTTTGATCCATTTTGAATTAATTTTGGTACATGGTGACAAATAGCAGTCCAGTTTCATTCTTTTGCACATGGCTATGGCTATCCAATTCTCCCAGCACCATTTATTGAAGAGGCTGTCTTCTCTCCATTGTATGTTTTTTGCTTCTTTCTCAAAAATTATCTGTCCATATTTATGTGGTTTTATTTCTGGGTTCTGAATTCTATTCCATTGGTCTATGTGTCTGTTTTTCTGCCAATACCATGCTGTTTTGATTATTGTAGCCCTGTAGTACAAGCTAAAGTCAGGGAGTGTGATACCTCCAGCATTATTCTTTTTTCTTAAGATTGCTTTGGCTATCCAGGATATTTCCTGGGTCCAAACAAATCTGATGGTTTTTTGTTCTATTTCATTAAAAAACGCCGTTGGGATTTTGATGGGGATTGCATTAAATCTGTACATTGCTTTTGGTAATATGGCCATTTTAACTATGTTGATTCTTCCAATCCATGAGCATGGAATGTCTTTCCATTTCTTTGTGTCTTCTTCAATTTCTTTTAAAAATGTCTTATAGTTTTCAGCATATAGGTCTTTCACATCCTTGGTTAAGTTTATTCCTAGGTATTTTATTCTTTTTGTTGCAATTGCAAAAGGAATTGTTTTTTGTATTTCTTTTTCTGAGATTTCATTGCTAGTATATAGGAAGGCAATGGACTTTTGTGCGTTGATTTTGTAGCCGGCAACTTTACTGTATTCGTTGATTGTCTCTAATAGCTTTTTGGTAGAGTCTTTAAGGTTTTCTATATATAGCATCATGTCATCTGCAAAGAGTGACAATTTAATTTCTTCATTCCCAATTTGGATGCCTTTTATTTCTTTCTCTTGCCTGATTGTTCTGGCAAGGACTTCCACCACTATGTTGGAAAGCAGAGGTGATAGGGGACAGCCCTGTCATGTTCCTGAACATAGAGCAAAGGGCTTCACTTTTTCACCATTAATTATGAGATTAGCTGAGGTTTTGTCATATATGGCCTTTATTACGTTAAGGTATTTTCCTTCTATACCTATTTTATTAAGTGTTTTAGTCATAAATGGATGTCGTATCTTGTCAAATGTTTTTTCTGCATCAATTGATATGATCATATGATTTTTGTCCTTTATTAGGTTTATGTGATGTATCACTTTGATGGATTTGCAGATGTTGAAATATCCTTATGCCCCGGGGATGAACCCCACTTGGTTGTGATGAATAATCTTTTTAGTGCATTGTCATATTCAATTTGCTAGAATTTTGTTTAGGATTTTTGCGTCTGTATTCATCAGAGATATTGATCTGTAGTTTTCTTTTTTTGTGTTGTCATTACCAGGTTTTGGTATCAGGGTAACATTGGCCTCATAAAATGAATTGGGGAGTACTGTCTCTTCTTCAATTTTTTGGAAGCATTTGAGCAGGATTGGTATTAGATCCTCTTTGAAGGTTTGGTAGAATTCACTAGTGAAGGCATCTGGTCCAAGACTTTTGCTTTTGGGAAGGTTTTGGGTGACTGATTCAATTTCGTTACTGGTGATCGGTCTGTTTAGATTTTCCAGTTTTCATGGTTCAGCCTAGGAAGGCTATATGTTTCTAAGAACTTATCCATTTCTTCTAGGTTATTGAATTTGGTGACATATAGTCCTTCAGATTTCATTCTTTTATGGCCGAGTAATACTCCATTGTATAAATGTCCCACAGTTTCTTTATCCAGTCATCTATTGATGAGCATTTTGATTGTTTCCATGCCTTGGTTATTGTGAATAGTGCTGCAATAAATATAGGGGTGCAAATATTTTTTTGAATTAGTGTTTTGGATTTCTTTGGATTGATACCCAGGATTGGAATTGCTGGGTCTTAAGGTGTTCCATTTTCAGTTTTTTGAGGTACCTCTATACTGTTTTCCGTAATGGCTGTTCCCGTCTGCCATCCCACCAACAGTGCATGAGGGTTCCCTTTTCTCCACATACTCACCGACACTTGTTGTTTGTTAATTTATCGATGATAGCCATTCTGACAAGAGTGAGGTGGTATCTCGTTGAGGTTTTTCATTTGTATTTCTCTGATGATTAGTGACGTTGAGCATTTTTTCATATGTCTGTTGGCCAGCTGTATGTCCTCTTTAGAGGAAATGCCTCTTCATGTCCTCCGCCCACGTTTTGTCTCGGTTGTTTTTTTTTTTTTTTTGATGTTGAGTTGTATGAGTTTCTTTTTATAAATTTTATAAATTTTGGATATTAATACCTTATCAGATGTATCATTGACAAATATCATTCCCCATTCAGTAGGATGTCTTTTTGTTTTATTGATGGTTTCTTTTGCTGTGAAAAATACTTTTTAGTATAATGTAATTCCACATGTTTATTTTTGTCCTTTGCTTCCCTTTACCAAGGGGATATATCAGTAAAAATATTCGTAAGGGTAATGTCTGCAAGTTTACTTTTATATTTTCTTCTAGGAGTTTTATGGTTTCGAGTTTTACATTTTTAATTTAAGATTTTAAGTCTTTAATCCATTTTTTATTTATTCTTGTATATGGCATAAGAAAGTGGTCCAGTTTCATTTTTTGCATGTATCTGTCCAGTTTTCCCAGCACCTTTTATTAAATACACTGTCTTTACCCCAATATAAATTCTTGCTTCTATTGTCATAGATTAAATGACCATATAGACATGGATTTATTTCTGGGTGGAGAAGCTTTAGATTTAAATAGTGTTTTGTAATTTTAATTTTTATGGTGGTCTGGGGATATGATTTGTTATGATACTGATCTGAGACTGGTTGGGGCACTAAAGTGACCATAACATATTTTATTATCTAAGAGTTAGTGGAGGAGCTCTGTGGGCTGTTTAGAATTTCACCTACAGGCTGGGGGAGAATTGTCCCACAAAGAGGCTTTGCAGGAATAATCATAAGGAAGAAGTCAGACAGCTGCATGGCTGGGGCCTCTAAGTCCAGCTCTTGCTATGGATTGGTGACACAGATAATTTCAGATAGGTACAGATACTGAAAAAATAAAACTGGTTCATAGTATGAAAAATAAGGTGGAAGTAGGGATAAGGCAGTTTAAGCTAGGAAGGTAGGCTCTAAGGAGGTAACATTTAAGATACATTTGAATTTAGAGGACAGGCCACCCATTTGAAATCTGGAAAGAGCATTCCAGGTGAAGGGAACTGCAGAGGTACACATATGCCAATGCAAAATTATGTTATTTCTACAGCTAATAATTACTATGTATGTAATAATTTTATATTTTGTTTAAAATTCATATCTCCTTATGTGATCCCCACAACACCTAGTATCCCTGGAACTGTGGGTCCTCATCTGTAAAGCGGGAAAACTTGGCCAAAAGAAGTGACATTTCGTGTCAAATTAGTTTCAGCAGAGGATTTACAGCCACACTAGCCTTGGCTGCAGTCTGTTGCAAGTTACCGTATTTCCCTGAAAATAAAACCGGGTCTTAGATTATTTTTTTCTCCAAAAGACACACTAGGGCTTATTTTCAGGGGATGTCTTATTTTTTCATGTATAACAATCCACATTTATTCGTGTACAACAATCTACATTTATTCAAGTACAGTCATGTCATCTTCTTCTGGAACATCATCATAACTCTCTAAACCCCGAATTCCGGCTTGAATTTCTTGTGACTCCATTTCCTGTAGAACCATTGGCCCCAATCTCTCATGTCCAGCAATAGAGCTCTCCTTAAAGGAGCACTTCTTGTCCATGTAACCTGCTCGTAGTGCATTGGCAACACAGCTGTCAGTAATTTTATCCATGAATTCTTCACCCAAGTCACGACCTCTTGCAGGCTAGGCTTCACAAAGTTTCCACACTGATTTCTCTCCATTCTATTTTCAATGTAGTAATTTATTTCCATGCGCAAATAGTTCTTGAATGGCTTGTTTATTGCAATATCAAGAGTCGGAAGGTAGGCAGTCATTCCTGTGGGAATCATTATTTGATCTATTCTTCTCTCTGCAAGGAAGTTCTTCATGTCTTTAGCACAGTGAGTGCTGGCTGAATCCGAGACCAGCAGAACTCTTTGGCCCCCACACAAAACAAGTGGCAGCATTAAATCGACCCACTTCCTTATAACTGCTTCTGTGCACCAGGCTTTTTCGGTTTCAAGAACATAAATGCCTGAAACATGTTCAACCTTATCTTTCTCACCCTTAGTGATGATTAGAGGTGGGGCTTTCTTTCCATCCAGACAAATTGCCAAAATACAGGTAACACGTGCACTTTCGTAACCAGTGGAGGGAATGTAGATTGAGGAGGCACCCCTCTGATCAATTGTCGTTTGAGATCCTTGGCCCATAAACACTGCAGTTTCATCCATAGCAATCATGTTGGAGAGTTGGTATTTAGAAAAGTTGATGCCATCAACAAAGGACTTGAAAGCAAGTGCACGTTTAATAACTTCAGTATTTTCCAGCTTGAACAGTGTTGTCGATCTCTGAGACAGTTCATGTCTCTTAAGGAAACCATCCAGCTAGTGTTGTGATGCTTCGAATTCTTCTGGGGATATTTCTAACTGTGGTGCCATTGCAAGGGCAAATGCTTGAATATCAGCCCTGTGTACAACCAGAGCCTCTGCTCTCCTGTCAGCAATCCATTCACAGATGATGTCTTCCAGCTCAGGAAATAATGGTTGCCGATCTGATCCACACTTGCGCTTCTTAGCATTTTCCTCATCCACCTGTTGACTGAGGTTGTCTTATTCTGCTCACCATTTTCGGACCATTCGGAGACCCAGCTTCTCTTCGCAGGAAGCCATAAGATTCTTACCCCAGGAGTCCTCCATGATACCTTTCTTGTACTCGATGGAATAGCTGTTTCTTTTTGCACTCATCTCGTCTGGGAGTTAAAATATTATTTCCTTTAAATCTACCATTAAATCAAGTGTCATTGAAGACTTATGAGAAGGAGTGGCAACAAAAATGATGACAGTTAAGAATGATGATCCACACAAAAGCGACAAAAAATTGCAGGCACCAAAATTCAGAAAACATTTATTTCACATAAGTGTTTTAAGTACGTCTGTTACAATACATGACATATTGAATTATGAAGATTCGTATTAGACACAACCACGTCTGTTCCTTATCAAGTGCTCACGTTGTTTGTGCGTTATGTCTGTACTCCGATTGGTCATTCGTCAATAAGTCTCTAGTTCATTTGTTTATATAGGTGTTTACCTCTCGTCCAAAGGCACCCAATTGGGTATTTACAACTACTTAATTATAATTTACATTATCATTTATTTTAAATATTAATGTCAATAATATTATTTATTTATATTTAATTATATATTAGTATTATTATTTTATAATTCAATACCTCTGTCCTGTGTTACAACAGACGTACTAAATGTGTCCGTCTGGCTGACGATCTTAACTGGGGCTTATTTTTGGGGTAGGGCTTATATTACAAGCATCCTGAAAAATCATGCTAGGGCTTATATTCTGGTTAGGTCTTTTGAGGAGATATGGTATTCAGAACCCCTGCAGGGGTATGTTGAGGCTGTTTCTGCATTACAGTATCACATCTCAAACGCGATTCCTCTGCCCCCAATCACTAGCCTTCCACCAACATGTGCTCTCTCATCTGACAGATGTCTGAGGCAGTGGTCCTACCTGTGGGCACGAGTCTGTCTGGTTCCAGAAACAGCCTCTGAGACGGATTCACAATGCAGGAGGCTTTTTGAGCTGTGCTCTTGGCCACAACACCTGTCAGGGAGTGAGGGCAGCAGGACTTTGTGGAATTGTGATGATCTCACAAGGAGGGCCCCAGCTAATGGGGTGCTCTAGAGCTGTCATAACCCTGCAGAATTTCCAGACTGGAGGCCTTTACACCCATGTTGAATAATCACTGGGTACAGCCTTAGTCGTGTGTGTGTGTGTGTATGTGTGTGTATGTGTGTGTGTCTTTTGATGAATCCCTTCACAATATTATTGTAAAGTGATCTTCTAGAATCTGTCAACTCTTCCTTTATTGCTCTGAGCTGGAAACAATGGCTTGGATTTGCCAGGTGATGGATTTCAGGTCTACTCCAGAAAGAACTGCCTAAGACTTCCCAGGGAGACAGGAAGCTCCCTGGTTTCAATAGAAGCTGAGAAGGGACTACACAGCCAGTGGACTTAGATGTTGTAGAAGGGGCTCCCCCACTGGTTGCTGGAATACACTTGATAACTCCTAAAAGATCCTCTAACTTTCAACTTCTGCAGTTTAGATGGCATCCATAGTAAGTTAAGTGTACTGAACCCCAAGAAATTGTTCTCTATCTAATTCCTTTTTTTAAACTTGATAAGGTTTCAGCGTATAAACTATCTTGCTTCCTGATCTTGCTTCCTCTATCTCACAGTTGTTTTCAGCCTTATAGCAAATCTCTGTCTAGTGACAGGCAAGAGGGAAACCTCAGTCACATTCAGATAGTCCGTGTCCTGCTGATGGCACTGAGATCACAGGGAGCGGACATCCTTGTTCTGAACAACCACAGTGGAGAGACTGGGTGTGGGGACAGAGCCAGGAGAGCAGTTTGCAGGCTCTCGGCCTCACATAGAAAAGTGCTGGCTCAGGTAGTAAATGGCCATCAACTGTGATCGGATGGCCATCAGCTGTGGCTAGTTGGCTGTCAGCTGTAACCAGTGAGCCATTGACCACTAATATAACTGCTGTGGCTACGCTAGCAGCAAATGGGGCTAGCAAGAAGATGGTGGCTGAGCCTGCAAGCAGTGCAGTGAGGGTTGCGAACAGTGTGGCTCCTGCTTCCTGTGTCTCCAACCCAGCCGCCAGCGAGAGTATAGTGGTCTGACTCCCCTCTCCATGGCTCCGTGGGTGTTGCCTTTTGGCCTCACGGTGCTCTGCGTTCTTATGTGGGGAACGGGACCAGAGACCCCGCCTGACACCCTGCATGACACTGGGTTTCACATTTAGTCACTCCAAGAACTACACCAAAGATCCACCCTTTTAGTTATGACACTAAATTGTCCACTTACTGGGCCCCTCTGGGGTTGTACTTTCAGGAAAAATAACCCCATAATAAAAACAAATCCAACAGACCAGATGGAGGACATAGGGTCATGGAGTAACTTTGATACATATGTGCCACACTTCCAGTTCTGGGGTAGTCTGCATGAGTACATGGTCTCAGCAACACACACGGAGGCCTGAGCAACTCAGGAAGTGATTGCAATGTGCTTACTGTTTCAAGTAGAGACTGTCTGTGAGTCGATCGTGCAGAGGTTACTGAGAGTTCTTTCAGTGCTTTCTTATGGATTTGGGACAAGTGTGTGTGTGAACACGAACTTAAAAGTCAGGTGTGCTAGAGCCTGCATCACCCTGAGAAGCCGCACTGCGGTCCCCAGGCTTATCTCTGTGTGCATTCGCTCCACATAGGCTTTCATGGCTTTGACCACACACCACTAGAAATACCCAACATGGGATATTTCCAAACACAGACTTAGAAACACCCGGCCTGTGCGTCCTACGTGTTCAGAAAAAAACAGGTGGGACATCCTTTCCTAGAGTACCCCGCATTTTCATAAACAAACAAACAAATGAGGTTATGTTGAATATTAGTCATGCTTCTTGGCAGTAAACATGCAGAAAAGAGGAAAATAATTACAATGCTGCTTCCAAATAGTAACTGGGAAGATGCCTGTGGGTTTCCTTCTCCAGCCCAGGTCTTCCCTCCTCTCCCATTAGGAGAAGTATCAGCAGACATTTGTGCACTTACAAGTATTATGTTTTGCTTATGCACTGACCTTGTAACATTTTGTTAATTCAGAATATTTCTTTACACAGAGAAGAGTTCCTTTCTGCATTTGATTTTATATTTCATCTATGAGCTTCCTGACAGTGTCAGTCCCTGATGCACCTGAGCATAAAGGATAGGACCACTGGCATGCACTTCTGACACAGTTGCATAGCCCACTCCTACAGAGACTGACCAAGAGCAGGGCTGGTTAGTTTGGGAAGAAGGTAAAACAGGCATTGTCACATAACTATGAAGGGGGAAATCTCAGCTACCTGAGTTGCAGGTAAAACAATAAGGGGACACCTTGATATAAAAGCCATAAATAATTTAATTGAATATACCTAGGTACTCATTTGTAAAGCACTTTAGTCTATGTGTGTATGAAACCTTTCTTTGAAACATAAGCTCCAAGCCATGAACTAGGAGTTGCCTGTATATTTAATCTTGGTTCTGAGGCCAGAAGCTATTCTGTTTAAATGTCTTTGTTTATGTTGAACTCTAGAAAAAGGTTAGGGTACATGGGGTGCCATAAACAACGTATTTTTGGCTTGAAAAGGATTTGTATAACCCACATTTTTCTATCTCTTCTTAACTATATGTATTAAGGATTTAAGTGTCTTAGAAGAGCTATTATTTAGATTCTTCCTAAGGCAGGAAAATCAACACAGCATCTGCAGTCATAACTATTAGGATGAATGATCATAATATGCACTGTAAATGTAACATTAAGGGGGGAATGGAAAAGAGAGAGTCATTATTTGCTGCTCTGGACACACAAAGTCCTTATTTCTTTTCCTGAAGGGTCATCACTATGAATTGGCGGCACTGACCAACAGCCTTTCCCCCACCATGTCATAGGTTGGGTCAAACAGCTTCTTTTTCCTTTCATGTAAACATATAGCCGTCACATTCACCTAAGATATTTGGCACAGCCCTTATTCCTTATATTGGTATTGTTTTGAAAAACAATTTATTGAATTAATTCAGTGTGTTTTTTTATACTTGTGGAAGAACGTCAAATACATAAACAAGACCATGCTTCCTAATCAGAGCCTCAGGAAATATAGTCATTATTCTATGTCTTCAGGTCTTTACAGAGCAATGGGAAAGGGATCTAATGTTTTGCAGTAAGAAACATGCTTGAGAAACTATCCCTTAAAATCTTATTACTCTCACTACTTGGTAGAGGCATATGTAAGAGATCTCAACTGATGTATGAACAAGTTGTGACTGGGAACCAGTTTCTTACCCAGTTATCTTGCTATGTGGCTTAGAAATGTAAGATACCTCTGTGCCCCTTTTCCACTTGCCACTACATTCTCCCCAGCAATCCAATATGCAAATCATGTGCCAATCTTGTGCCATCCACCTTATTTCATTGACAATACATTGAGTTTATCTTAACTAGATAAAACATTTCAGGTATATTGCAAGCTACTAATAGAGGCTAATATGGAGCTTGTATTGAAGGATTAGCTGGGTAAGTCACAAGTATTACTAACTCGTTCCACACCACTCTGCTCGGTGTAGTTGTTCACATGTTTGACACTCGGTCCTGATAAAGATGAACCGGACTTTAAGGAAATGATAAAGATAAACTGGTATTTTAAGGAAACTGATCAGGCTGGAGGTCTATGGGAGGAACTGGGCTCAGGGAAGTTCATGAGAACACCTAGTCGAACTCCACGGTCCTAACTTCCTTTTCGTAAAACTCTATGGTTCTAACTTCCTGTCTCCCTGCCTTAAATACCCTCCATTTGAGCACACAGGCCAGAATGTGCACGTGGCTTGCCGTGTCTGTACATACTGGTGCTGGGCTGCAGCCCTTTTTCCTTTTTCTTTTTTCTGAATAAATCCTTTTTAGTGGTGGAATACCTAGCCAGTATTGTTGTTCAATTGACATTTCGAGGGCTCGTACAGGATCCAGAGAGAATAACAACCCCAACAGCATCAGAGCAGGTGAGCAACCAGCTCCTGGCCTCTCACATAAAGCAGTTTTGGCTCACTGCTTGCTCTCCGATTCAGAAGCTTAGAGTTAATTTCTCTCCTGGATTCGAGTTTCCACTTTTTGCATTTGAAGCTCTCTGGGCTTTATTTCGAATTCAGAGGGAGAGGTTGAGAGAGAGAGAGAGAGAGAGAGAAAGAGAGAGAGAGAGAGAGAGAGAAAGAGAGAGAGAGAATATCTGTATATTTGTGTGTGTGTCTCTGTGTGTGTGTGTGTGTGTGTGTGTGTGTGTGTGTGTATGTGGTGTGCATGTGTTTAAAAGGCCTTGTTTGTTTGTCTGTCTGTTGTCTGAGTACTCAGTCTGGCACATCAGCCTGATTTATTTATATACAGGTTTGTCCTTTGAGACAAAACTGGCTTTCACCTAAAGATCCTTTTGGGGACAGTGGTTATTTCTACTGAAATTAGTCAGTTTAGCCCAGTATTAGACTGTGCCACCCAGCTCAGCTTATGACCGGATCCTCCGAGGGTTGATTATTTTTCTAGAACTGGTTTTTAGCCTTTGACTTGGGCCTCTATGATCAGACTGTTCTAGATTGAGGCTGGCTGGCATCTGACCTGCAGGTTGCTCGAGGTGTAAATTGTCTTGGGCTCTCTAAGAAAAAAAAAAAAAAGGGATCTCAGCTATCTAAAATTTTTAAGATTGTCCCTCCTACCCTGGGGAAACCAGCCAAGTACATGGTTAAAAGCCATGGGGAATTTTCATGCACATTTTTAACTAAGTGGACAGATATGACTAAAAGTAACTCAAAAAATCATTGTCACTCTAGGGAACTTTTGAGATCCCCAAACTTAATTATCTTAAAACAAAATTGGATAATACCAGAACTGATGAAGCTGAGTAATATGCTTATTTTGAATAGTACAGGGGCTTTTTACAGGAGGTTTCCAAATGAGACCATGACTCGGAAGTTGCCTTAAAGTAAACAGAGGCTACTAAAAATTCAAAAAGAGAGAAAATGGCATCTGAAGCCAGGTGTTCTCCCTCTGCAACTCTGTCTTGCCCTTCCCTCACTGCTCCATTTTCTCAGACTCCGTCTTCCATTTGACCCTATTCTCTGGATACTTTGTCTCAGGCTTCTTCTCCAACTCCTTTGATTCAAGCCCACCTTTGATGCCATCTTGCCTCCCACAACTGCCTTCTTTAGCTTTGGCTCTGCTCCCAATGCCATTTTCCCTTGAATCTTCTCCTACTTTTTCTTTTTCTGAACTTATCAGCACTTTCCCTTTTAAGATTAAACCCTCTGGGGATCCTAACAGACCCCAAGTTTCCTATATCTCCTAGACTAAAGCTGAGTTACAAGCCATTGTAAAGGAATTCCCTAAGGTAACTGAAGATCCTCACAAGTTTGCTGAGGAATTTGATATTATTATTCAGGCCTATCAGGCTGGGTTTTCTAATTTGTATCAGCTAATACATATGTTCGTTGGTAAAGGCCAGGCTTGACATTGGATGAGGATTGCCAGATGGGAAAATCCTGAAAGAGACTTAGAAAAACAAACCTCCAATTTTTGGGAGGAAGCTACGAAACTTGCTCTAAAACTACACTGAGCAATACCTACGGCTTTCCCAAAGCCTACTGACTGGAGCAAAATTCAAACCTGCTCTCAAACGTCTGACAAATTTGTTCATGACTACTATAATAGACTTCAGGTCATTCTAAAGGAAAACCCTCATCTTCCTTCAGATGTTCACTCCACTCGGGTAACTTTGAATTCTTTGTCCGCCAGTGGGCTGAAGAGAAATATTTCCCTCCTAGTTAAGAGAATCAGGATTTGGTTAGTTTGGCCAATCATCTTGTCCGTACTCTAGATCAGCCACCTAAAAGTAAGCTTGCCACGATGTTTAATTCTTAGCCGTGGCAAATGAGAGGCCCTATGTGAAACCGAAGGACGACATTTTTGCCACTACTGCAAAGAGCCAGGACACTGGAACAGGGATTTTCAGATGCTCTCAACCTTCTAACCAGCCTTTACAAAGTCCTCCTAAGAGATTACAGGGGCTTTTCCCAATCCTTCCTCTTAATCTGCTTGGAGAAACTTCTCCTCAAATTGGTAAGGGAACTATTTCTATTCTTATTGTCACTGGTGCTACATACACTGGTGCTCAACCCCACTGTCATAACACAGTCCCTGCCTCAGAGTCATGAAACACTTCAAATAGTGGGGATTTCAAAAAAACCTCAACAGGTTCACATCTCTGAACCTATTCCTTTTGCTTAGGTCCCTTAAGAGATACACATTGTGTTTTCCTTAATTCTTCTGCCCCTACCCATTCATTAAGTTGAGACTTCTTAGAGAAGTATCATGCTGGAATATCCTTTTCTCAAAAAGGGACAAACAATGTTCAAGTTTGATGGTAACTGTCAGAATGAATTACATTAATTACTGTCAGGTGAATTACATGACTTTTCAGCATCTTTTATTTGTGATGTTTTTCTGTTTGTTTTAAAAGATTTACTTTTTTTTTTTTTAATTGGGGAATATTGGGGAAGAGTGTGTTTCTCCAGGGCCCATCAGCTTCTTTAATCTAGTTGTAGAGAGTAGAGGTCAGCTCCAAGTCCAGTCGCCGTTTTCAATCTTTAGTTGCAGGGGGCACAGCCCCCCATCTTATGGTGGGAATTGAACCGGCAACCTTGTCATTCAGAGCTCGCACCCTAACCAACTGAGCCATCCGCCACCCCTCTGGAAGCTCAGTGGCAGCTCGTTGTCTTCAATCTATTGTGGAAGGCGCAGCTCACTGGCCCATGTGGGAATCAAACCAGCAACCCTGTTGTTCAGAGCTTGTGCTCTAACCAACTGAGCCATCCGGCTGCTCCTATTTGTGCTGTTTTTGATGGTACAGTAACTGAATCTGAAAGCACTGGTCAATTATCCCTATTGGATCATCTGCCATCTTCTTCTTTTTCTTTTTCTTTTTAAGTTTATTGGGGTGACAATTGTTAGTAAAGTTACATAGGTTTCAGGTGTACAATTCTGTAATACATCATCTATATGATCACATTGTGTGTTCACCAGTTCTCCTTCCAGAAGGAGAACCAGTCAGTTCTGCTTCCATCACCATATATTTGATCCCCTTTACCCTCATCCACCACCATACTCCCCCCTTACTCTCTGGAAACCACTAAACTATTGTCTGTGTCTATGAGTTTTTGTTTCTTCATTT
This sequence comes from Rhinolophus sinicus, assembly GCF_036562045.2. NCBI lineage: Eukaryota > Metazoa > Chordata > Mammalia > Chiroptera > Rhinolophidae > Rhinolophus > Rhinolophus sinicus. The sequence continues at coordinate 52,620,081 of NC_133758.1, forward strand.
GTCTTGTTCCTTATCAGCCATTTTCTTTATGGGTAAAATCTTCAATTAATATTGGCAGAATTCACAGTGCACCTCCTATTAAGATTCAAATTGATCCTTCAAAACCTCTGCCCCAAATTAATCAATATCCTTTAAGTAAATAGGCCCTTCAAGGTATGAAGCCCATAATAGAAGATTACATAACTCAGGACCTTATTATTCCTTGCACTAGCGCTTGTAACACTCATATTTCACCTATGAGAAAGCCACATGGATGAGGGTAGAGGTTTGTCCCGGATCTCCGAGCAACAAACTACATTGTTATCCCTCAACACCCCATCATTCCTAACCCTCACACACTGCTAGCATCTATCCTAACTGGAAGTGAATTATTTACAGTAACTGATTTATGCAGTGCATTCTTTAGTATCACAGTTAATGCAGCTAGCCAATACCTTTTTGCCTTAATTTGGGAAGGAAAGCAATTTACTTGGACAGTAATGCCTCATTACTTGTTATTTTTCACAAATATTGAAGACTGATTTAGACGATATAATTTTCCCTAAAAGTTCCACCTTGTTGCAATGTGTGGATGATTTACTTCTTTGATCTTCTTTTCAGGTTTCCTCCCAGGAAGATAGCATCCATTTGTTGGAACTTTTGGCCTTAAAGGGGCATAAGGTATCTAAAGAAAAATTATAATTTGTCCAAACTCAGTTTCAGTGTTTGGGACATCTGATATCAGAACAAGGACTACACCTGGATCCAGACAGGCTTCATGGTGTCCTAAGTTTCCCAAGGCCCAAAACTAAGTACCAATTGCAAGGGTTTTTTGGGCTAGTCAGTTATTGTCAAAATTGGATGGCAAATCTCTCTCTTATGGCAAAACCTTTATATCTTACTAAAGAATGACTTTCCTGACCTAATTTCATGGGAAGAACAGGATGACATAGCCTTCAAAGCCTTATAGGAGAGTTTAATAAACACACCTTCTCTTGGACATCCTGTCAGATTCCCCTTTTTCCTTTTTGTTCATGAAAAAGAAGGAAATGCCCTTGGAGTTCTCACTTAAAACATGAGGACCAACATACACCCCTAGGATACTATAGTCAGCAACTGGACCCTGTGGCTCGGGGTTTCCCCTGTGCCGTACAGCCATTGGTGTTACTGCCCTCCTGGTTAAGGCTACAGAGGAAATTATTGTGGGATCCCCTCTATCCATCTTTGTACCTCATACAGTAGAAGTTCTCTTGAATTCTCATCACACCCAGCATCTTTCAGTTAGTCACCTTACTTCCTATGAAATCCTTTTGTTAACCGCTTCCCATATAACTCTTGCATGTTATAATAACCTTAATCCAGGTACTGTTCTCCCTTCTGAAACTGTGAAGCCCCTCATGACTGCTGGGTACTGACGGATCACTTCCTGACTCTTCGTGATGATTTGTAGGAGACTCCTCTAATGATGATTTCTCATGGTTTACATGTGGTTCATTCTTAAAAAACAAAAACGGTAAGTTCTGGGATGGCTATGTTATTGTAACCCCTTTTGAAGTTGTAGAGGCAGCATCTTTGCCTTTGGCTACTTCAGCACAGCAGGCTGAATTGTATGCTCTCACCAGAGCTTGCATTTTAGCAAAGGGTAAAACTGTCAACATTTACACTGACAGTAGATATGCCTTTGGAGTAGTTCATGACTTTAGAATGTTATGGAAACCACATGATTTTCTTATCTCCAATGCACATAAAATTTAAAATGGTCCATGTGTTCAGGAATTATTGGATGCTATACTTTTACCTGATGCTTTAGCTATTATTAATATTCCAGGACATTCTAAACTTGATTCCCTGGAAGCTGAAGGAAATCACCTTGCTGGCGTTTCTACTAAGAATGCTGCCCTTAAAGGCATCATTCAGTCAAACCCCTGTCTTGGTCCGAAGAGATATTTCCCCAGTTGGTATCTTAGAAAAAATGACCAGAGACGCCCAGCAATTAACTTTAGAAGAAGAAAAACAAGATTGGAAATACAACAATTGCTGCTTGATAAGAAGAAGAAAAGCTCTGATTGAGACCAAATAACAACCCAGTCCTATCAGAAACTCTAACAAAATTTCCACTGCTGACTACTGTACATGCGGTAAACCATTGGCACAGACAAAATGGTAGCATTCATGAATCAATATTGGTGGGGAGATATTAACAAGGCTGCAAAAAGTGCCTACCTTAGATGTCCCACCTGTCCAAAGTGCAATCCAGGGAAGCCTGTTCATACTGTCCCTGGACATTTTAAGTTACTAAACGGACAATTTGAGGTTGGGCAAAAAATTTTATACAGCTTCCTTGTCTCATGGATACAAATATGTTTTAGTCATGGTATGTGTTTTCTCACTGGACTGAAGCTTTCCCTTATAGACAAGCTAATGCCTCTATAGTGGCTAAAGTCCTGTTAGAGAAGATTATTCCTACTTGGGGAATGCCTGTCAAATTCCACGATGATAGAGGAACCCATTTCACTGGTCAGGCGCTACAAGTGTGTGCTATTTGGCCAGTTCTGCAACATTTTCACTGTACTTATCATCCTGTCTTCAGGTCTAGTTGAATGTACTAATCACGTTATTAAGATTTAATTGGCAAAATTTGAAGAAACTCTTCAAATACTTTGGCCAAAAGCATTGCTGTTAGTCCTTTCAAATCTCAGGTCTACCTACCCCTTTTGGGACACATAAGCTTTCACCTTTCAAGATAATTACAGGACGCCCCATGCGTTTGGCTCCTGCTTCTTTTGATTCACAGTTGGTAAAAGGAGAAATGCTTCAATATTGTAACGGCTTAATTGCTTCTGTTGAAAATAATCATGCTTTAGTAGAACAATCATTTCACAGTGCACTCCAGGGAAATGAAAAACTCAAAATCCACAGTCTACAACCTGGAGATTTTATTTTCCAGAAAAGACACCTCAAAAAGAATTCCCTCCAGCCTCATTGAAAGGGCCCTATCACTAACCTCTGTGCTGCTAAACTCCAGAGAGTAGACTCTTGCATATACATGTCACACCTTAAAAATGCACCAAACCCTGACTAGAAGTGCACCCAGTCTAATGACCTAAAACAAAAGCTGTCAAAAATTAAACCAGATGACCTCTGAAGGAAACAAATGATCAAAACAACTGCATCAGGCCTGTATAACTGATTTCTCACTATTGATTTTTATATCATGTTCCTCTTTTCTTTGGAAGGAACATGCCATTGGTAGCATTTCTTAAGCTATTGTGAAAGGGGGAAAATTTTCTGGTTGTTGAATCTGTCACCGAGAATTTTGATCTATCTAAGATAATAATGGTCTTTGTTTCATTATCTACAGGTTTGAACTGGTTTAAATTCATCATGTAGATTAGGTTGTTATGTTGTTCTAATCCTGTTTAGGATGCTTCTTGTTATTAAGCTCTGCACCTGCTGCCTGTTAATCCTGGACATGAGCTGTTCCTGATCCATGCACTTTCACTCTGATGTGAGAGAGGACGCCAAGAAGAGATCCTTCCTGACAAAGAGGGACAAAAAGGCTGAAGTCAGAAGACTTGACTGTTGATCAGCAATGCTTTCAGAGAAAGATCTCAATCAAAAGGGGGGAATGAGAAAGATGAACTGAGACTTTAAGAAAATGGATCAGGCAGGAGGAGCTGGACTCGTTGAAGTTCATGTGAACACCGAGTCGAACTCTACGTTCCTAACTTCCCTCTCATAAAACTCTATGGTTCTAACTTCTTGTCTCCCTGTCTTAAATACCCTCCATCTTAGCACACAAGCCAGAATGTGCACGTGGCTTGCCGAGTCTGCATGTGCTGGTGCTGGGTTGCAGCCTTTTCTCCTTTTTCTCTTTCTTTTTTCCCCCGAATAAATCCTTTTTGGTGACAGAATACCTAGTTGATATTATTGTTCAGTCAACAGTCCTCACTGGACCAGTGTGCTGCACACATAGCATCTGTCCCATCAGGTAAAAACAAACCCAGGGAGCTCAGTAAATGTATTCAGACTGTGACACAGGATAGTAACTGTCTCTTACCTTGCATCGTCGCTCTTGTTGGTTCTGAGAACAGAGGGATGAGCAAGAGGTAGATGAGGTAGACGAAGGAGAGTCCATTGTACCGGAATGCACACGCTGTGGGTGGGAGGAGAGAAGAAAAGGAAACTGTGTTAATAAGCAGGCTGAGAGAATACATGTGGCTATGGAATGCCAGCACCAGGTCTCACCGAATCAAGCTAAGTAGATATGTCAATTAGGAAGTAAAAATTGAGCATTTACTCAACACTATGTTGAACATGAGAAGAAATTGAGTAATAAAATGCATGGTCCCTGCTCTTAAAATCTAACCAAAAAGGTAACACCAATCTATTTGAATGAAGGCAGGCCACAAATAAGTCAAAGGTTAAGTGGACAAATTAAAATTTCTACAGAAAAGCTGAGGGCAATGGGGTTAGTAGTGAATGTTTGAGATCTCAGGTAAGGCTGTCAATGGAAGACAAAGAAAAGAGAAGAAAAATATTTGTTAAATGCTCTATGGCAGGGCTTTATACAAATTATCTCATTTAATCCTCATTTTATAATTAAGGACACTCATGCCCAGAGAAACTCAATCACACACCTGAATTCTCCCAGCTGGGAATGACTGAGAATTCAATTCATATCTGCCAGGTTCCCAGCCTATGCCCGTTCCTGTATATTAAGTAATATATTATATTATTTAAAGGTAGCACAGAATTCCAGTGAATGCCTTCCCTCTCCAAGTTATCATTTCCTCATCTGTAAAATGGGTATAATAATTGTCTCTAACTCATAGATTTATTGTGAAGAATAAACGTAGTATGTTTTAAAAACTTGGCTCAGGGTCTTATACACCAAAAGCCCTAAAAATTATGAGCAATCATCATAAGCATCTTCATTATAGATAGGGAGAAGAAAGTGCAGCATTTTTGTATTGAAAGAAAATGAGCACATTATAGCAATTTTTAAAATTTATTGGATGAATGAAGACAGGCTAAAGATGAGAAGAAGTATGTATGAGTTTGTGGGATGAAGAGATCGGTTTAAAGGATGTGACATGATGGGGAGATGTTGAAACAAAAGTTAGGATAGAAATGGAGGGCACGGGAATATGGAGTTAACATGTTAGAAAATAACTAATCTGATAATTTGGAGAAAATTATCAGGAGAAAACATCTCAGAAAGATTAATATGGCAACTGCACATGAGCTGGATTGGTGTGAAGCAAGAAATGTTATGGTAAGTGGAGTATAAGTGAGTACAAGAGGCTGTATAATAATGATGGTAATTGAAAAAAAGCAACAGTTGGAATAAAAAAAATTTGTAAAATAAATATGGAGAAGTGTCAAGAGAAATTATACAAAAGTGACTCGAAGGCTTATAAGCCAGGTAATTAATGATAAGGATTACTGCCGTGGAGAAAAATAAGACATTTAAGAAGAAAGTGAGAAGTTTACCTTTAGACACATTCATGGATTCAAATCATGGACTTAGATCTGATGAAAATAGTAATAATGTGAACAGTGTCACAGCTTAGTGATTCTGGAGGGAAATGGAGAGGAGTCCTGAGCAGAGAGAGGTGTTAATTGAAATGACAAGAAGGAATGAACTCTCCAGAGGCAAGAGCAATGAGAAGCACAAAAGATGGAGGCATTTGCCATGGGTACTGCCTACAAATCGGGCAACGGGTGGAAAGAAAAACAGGCAGGTATGAAAGAAAAAAAGCAGCAGAAGATTTCAGACAGATATGAGAAAAAACAGAGAAGTCCATTTTCAGAAGAGGAAAAGTTTTCACAGAAGAAGTGCACCACAATAGAGAGGCAAATTTGTCATTTGACCATCAGTAAGGATGTCCTCAAAGGCCTCTAAAGAAAGCTTCAGCCCAGAGGAAGGATGGGATCAATGTAGGGAAATACAAGAGAAGCACTATCATAACCAGAAAGCAAGAAACAAGAAGTGTGCCCAGGGGGGCAAGGCCTTGGGGTGCTCCTGGTCACAGCATGTGGAGAGTCGTGGACCACAAGACAGTCCAGTGTGGGATGCACATCGGGAGTAAGAGACGGGGTACCCAGGCCCAGATCGGAAGACCAGATCAAGGAGTGCTAATCCCAAGACAGAATTTGGACAATAGGAGCTTGGCACACACAAGCCCAGGGCCCCCTGCCTCTGATGGCTTGCTCTAGAAGCTGGCTGTGAAAGGGGCAAAAGAAGGGAAAGTGAGAGATGGTATGGTAGGGCAGGAAAAAACCAACAACAAGAGCTTTTACATCCGAAAGTAGTCATGCACATATTTGTAGCTTTTTATACCATTGACATTCCTAACCTCTTTATGAAAGATTTAAAGCAGGAATAAATGTTCACACTATTGATTGGACTGACAGGAAAATACATGAATGAGACAATATAAAAAACAAGAACATATGCTTGAATTGTCTTTCTAGTTTTTCCTTCTGCTTCTTATTTCTCATCCAGATATGAAGTTCCTTAAAAACAATCCAAAGACATTTGGTTATTCACTCAGTCAACAAATATTAAGCACATACTATGTACTGGGACTGACAAAGATCCTTTCCTGTCCCTGGGAGCTGACATTTTGGTGGGCAGACATATAATGAACAATAAACACAACAAAAGGTCAATTACAGGTATGTTGGAAGATAAATGCTATGTAAACAAGAAGTCCGCAGGAAAAGGGGAACCAAATGTACCAGGGGTGGGGAAAGCCAGCTGCAGCATTAATTAGGGGCACTGAAAGTAGACCTCAATGAGAAGGTGAGATTTGAGCCAAGAGGTAAGATAGATGAGCAACCAAGCCACCTCATGGGTGAGCACGCCAGGTGGAGCCGATGGTCAAGCTGAGGCCCTAGAGCAGAAGCAGGCCTGGTCTGCCTGACTTGCCCAAAACATCCTGTGGGGAGCCCAGTTTGCCGCTGAGTCCTGGATGGGGCCAGATGTGCGGGTCTTGCAAGGGATCAGAGGATGGTAGTTTTCACTCTGAGGTGTCAATTAAGTAATGGTTCTTACCCTCGGTTCAAGGTCACAGACCTGACTCCTGCCTATGCTTGCAGTTTCTTTTCCACCAATGCACCTCCTGCACTCTGTGCTGCTGCCCTAATCAGCCAGCATCTTCCATCTACTTTCCTGCTTCCCACCTCTAGACCTTGCAGGCACCATTCCGTCCCTCCAACTACAACACCTGCTTGTTCTTTCTCCATCAAGCATATTCCCACACAGCTCACATTTTTCTCTTATGGGATGTTGTCCATGTCCACTACCTCCCCCAGACAGAAGCACATTTCCCTCCGTGGTGCCTCTTCCAGAGCACTTCTCATTCGGTGTCACATGCGTCTGTTTATATGTCTGTGACCCTGTCTGTTATGTCCAGTGTCCAGTGCCCAGTGCCCAGGAGATGCTCACGCTCATGAAAGGAATAAACAGTGAATAAAAGAATAAACAGTGAATAAACATATGCATGAAATGGAATGAGAAAGACGTGAGGGCATCGAAAAAGGAAATCATGGTATCAAGCTGCACAGCATTCTCGGTAGCACAAAAACAGCACCACGGACATTGCCCAAAATAAACATTTAATTAACTGGAACATTTGTTTGTTTTTAGCCTTAGGGTGGTTTACTAAATGTTAGTGTGTATTTTGCAGCAAAATAACCTAATTTTGTGTATCTCTGGGTAAAGATAAAACTAGAACTCACTTGTATGATTGCATCACTTGAAATAGCATTCACAGTGCATTTATCTGCTGTTAATCTAGATCAGTAATGGTTTACACCAATGTGCTTACTGTGTGTCAAGCGCTGATCTGTGCACTTCACATATATTAACTCATACTATTACTATCCTCCCTTTACAGATATTATTTTATTCTCTTTTTATACACGGAAAAGCAGACACAAGGAGGAAGTACAGCTAAGTAGACCGCTGAGGTTTGAGCCTGGGGAGTCTCGTTCCTGAGTCTGTCCTGCCACCAGGAAGTTTCCAGGCCTCACCACTGTTCCACATCCTTACCTGTCTACCTTCTCCCAGTTAACTGTCAAGGGCTCAGTGAGCCAATGCCTTCCTTCCACAGGATGAGACAAACATTGTCTATGTATTTTGTGCTTTCCGTTTTAGAACCTTTCTCTGTCAGGTTTTGTATTATGTGTGGTGGAAATGTGTATATTGAGGAAATTTCCAGTGATTAACTTTGGAGGAGAGAGAAAGGAGCCTACTCTTGGTTTCTCACATCACAACCTTTAGTTACCATTATTTACAGCAAAGTCCAGAAGCTTAAGAAGAATGATCTATTGTGGTGGGCAACCTCTGAAGGGTCCCAGTAATCATCTCCTCCTAGTTGCAACACTGTGAGTAATCCCCGGCTCCGGAATGTGGACTGGAACTGGTGACTCACTTCCAGTGAGCAAGGACAGTAAAAGTATTGGGATACCAGCTGGTGGCTCTGTCCCAGGCACTGCCCCCAGCCTCTTCCCTTACTCATAGTGAGGGAAGCCAGCTGCCAGGTTGATGCTCACATAGCAAGAAACAGGTCTCTAGCCAGTAGCCAGCCCTCTTCAGCCAGCAGCCACGTGAGTTAGCTTGGAAACAGGTCCTCAAAAGACTGTGCCCTGGGAGAGAGCATGAGCCATTTCTGACTCCCAGATAGTGTTTGTTGCTTTCAGCTGCAAAATGTTTAGATAATTTGTATGCAGCAATAGATGATTAATACCCAACTTAACAAATAAATTAAGCCCCTTCTAAAAATCCAACTTCATTCATATTTGTCTGAAATTATCCCATTTGACGACAATGGCCAAATTGCTGAATTCTCTGCCTTACTTTATATGTGTGAAGTTGCTGCCCAGGAATTACCCAAGCTTCTGGGGACTTTGAATGGCATATCTAAGTGAGTTACCCTCATCTAGGACAAAGTATGTTTTTGCACTTGTGGATAAGACACATTTGAGTGAGAAAAGCCTTAAAAGGCAAAAGCAACTGCTCCTTCATCAAGCTTGCCGTTTTCTTTGTTCAGGACCTGGAGACACTTCTTGCATATTCATTACTCTTGGTAATGAACTATCATATTCTGGCTACACACCATTCTCAAATACCCCACACCTCTCATGGACAGTCAAGTACCGGGATCTCTGTTCTCTGCCTCAAGAATTTTACTGTTGACAGTATAATATTTTAAAATGCAGATCAAGAGAAAAAGATTATTTTATTTACCTACAAATACCCTAGTTTCCACTGTTCTTACCTGATACAACCATCCAAAATTATATTTCCCCCAAAGGATGACAACAGTTGACAGTAATTTCCCAAATGAAAGACCTAGCCAGGCTTAGAGAGCTCACAATTACAAACTGAGATAATAGGTCAACACTGAAGTCCTTTATAAACATCAATGCTTCCATTTGAATTGTAAACAATGGGGCTTGTCATATTAATGAATTTCATTTTCTAAAGGTGATAGTTGGCACACAATTTTGGAGAAACTCTCCAAGTAGGAAAAAGGTAGATTTGACTTTGACAACTTAAAGTTTATCAATATAGAAAGGGGAAAAAAATGTCTTGCAAATATAAAATTGCTAGGATTGCCACATAACATTTATAAAAAAGATTTGTGTTGCAATACACGTAATAATTTTTCTATTACTACAATATGATCATGAAGAGGTTTATGCACACTTTAATTTACCCTTCCATAATAATTGAAGGTAATAATTTTAGATTATGTAATTAAAGGTAAGTGCTCTCAGAGCTGAATTTTCAGCAAAATGTGACCTCCTACTTCCTTCGAATACTTTAGCAAGACCAGACAACATCTCACTATTAATGGCTTGAGAGACAGTGTCTTAAATGTTTAGAACCTCCGTTTCAACTAAGTACATTCTAAATGATCTTTATTGCCTCAGGGAGCTTTGTTTATTTTAACAGTTGCCAGAGCAGTAGATACATATTATTCACAATAAGCAACTGACAAAATAGTCCTGTCAATTTACTGATTCTAGAAACTTTTTGTTTGCTTATGATTTTAATGGTTTTCTTTTGTACTCTGAAACAATCAATTGCTTTTTAAAGAGTATCCTCTCAAAATTCTGATTATCTTATTTTAAAAGAACCACTACCAATACAGCAGCTACAAAGTATTTACAATGAAACAGGAAGACAATTAAACTATTAGTTGTTTTTTTTTTTTTCCTTAAGGAAGCAAAACTATCAAAAAAAAATAAGAGGCAGGAAAAAGAGGCTTTATGTCACCAGATTCATTGCCTATTTGTGTAGTACTCTTTCCCCATTATATGCTCCTGTGTTTTATATCCAGTTAAATGTATAAATGCCTCAAGTAGTGATGCTTTAGAGAAGCCGCAGTCAAGACAAAAGCATTCTTTTCCCTTTTCTTTTACCTCTGAATTCCACGTTCACTGGCGGTCTTGTACCCCATGCTTCCTTCGGAAAGTCACAAAAATTATTTCTTCATGAAAGATGATACCAGAAAGTCTTTCCCACTACCACTCAGAAGCACAAGACACAAGTACAAGTGTACAAGTGTACCCACTTGTTCTTATCATGCAACATCTGCATCATGTTCTTCATGAGTATCCTAAAAATGTTCGTATATTGGTGACAAAAAAAGGCGAGTAAAAATACTATTCAAATAAGAACACATTATGCTTTCATATTTTGAGATAGTCCCCTATATTTTAACATTACATTTTTATGTAGAAATGCATGAAAGCTGACTTTGTTCTAGGAAGTTTGTCGGTACAACAGTGAATCCATCAGTCATGAATTTCTCACACTTCAAGAAATAGACGTAGTGTGTTGCACATTAATTTCAGTCAAGAAGTTGGTTAAAAGATGTAATTTTAGAGTAAAGCCTCAAGGAAAACAAGACTTTTGCAGGGTAATAGATTACAAGAACTTGGAATCAAATTGTATTAGCAGAAAATTATAACCACTGCTCAGTTGACTAAAAATTTTAAGCCAATCTAAGGAAAACTCAGATGAAAACATCTTATTTGTAAAGGATAAAAGCCTTTGATTTAAGTTTTCTACTTTTTCCAAACAAGCCAGGGTACTATTTGTAAAATATGAGTTGAACCAGATGACCGCTAAAATCTTAGTTTTATATTTTTTCGCCAAGTGAGTTAAAAATCTGTTGCCTTTTTAATTATTATAAAAAGGTAGGATCCTGTTTTCTATTTTTAATTAATTTAATATATATATCAAATCAATATTAGTAACAGTATTAGAAGTTTAACTGAGTTTTCTGAAGTCATTTTGATTCATTGTAGTTTGCATAAAATAAATTTTAAAGAATCTTTTTTTAAAACTCTTAATATTTTATTCACCATTTTACAAGTTTATTCATAAGAAATTGTATTTTTAACTATTTTTTTTAATTTAAGTATAGCTGGTATACAATATTATTTTGGTTATATTAGTTTCAGATGTGCAGTACAGTAATTCTACATTTTTATACCTTGCAATGAGATCACTCCATTAATTAATCATCAGTCACTGTGCAAACTTATCACAATATTATTGACTGTATTCTCCTTCCCCTTTTCATCCGTTCCCTCCTTTCTATTAAACATCCCTTTGGTCTCTGTTTCTATCACTCTGTTTTTGTTTTGTTTGTTCATTTGTTTTGTTTGTTTGTTTGTTTTTGTTTTAGATTCCACATATAAGTGAAACTGTATGGTATCCGTCTTTCTCAGTCTGACTTATTTCACTTATCATAACCCCTCTAGATCCATCCAGGTTATCTCAAATGGCAAGATTTCATTCTTTTTTATTGCTATGTAAAATTCCATTGCATATACTATATACACCACATCTTCTTTATCGATTTATCTACCCATGGACACTTAGGTTGTTTCCGTATCTTGGCTATTGTAAATAATACTGCAATGAACATAGGGCTGCATGTATATTTTCAAATTAGTGTTCTCATTTTCTTTAGCTAAATACCCAGAGGTGGAATTTCTGGGTAATATAGCATATCTATTTTTAGGGGCTTTGGGGTGTTTTTTTGGTTGTTTGGTTTTTTGTTTTTTTTGAGGAATCTCACTACTGTTTTTCATAGGGGCTGCACCAGTTTGCAATCCTACCAACAGTGCATAAAAGTTTCCTTTTCTCCACATCCTCGCCAACACATATTTGTTGTTGACTTTTTGATAATAGCCATTCTGATTGGATTGAGGTAGTATCTCATTGTGGGGGGGAAGGCAAAAATAAACAAACGGATGTTATCAAACTAAAAAGCTTCTGCACAGAGAAGGAAACCTTCAACAAAACAAAAAGACAACCTACTGAATGGGAGAATATATTCAAAATTGATATATCCAATAAGGGGTTGATATCTAAAACATGTAAGAAACTCATACAGCTCAATAACAAAAAAATAAATAATCCAATCAAAAAGAGGCAGAGGATATGAAAAGACATTTCTCCGAAGAGGATAGATAGCTAGCCAACACATGCGAAAAGATACTCAATATCACTAATCATCAGGGATATGCACATCAGAAAGCTGTATGTAATATGTAAATCCTTAAGCTCACAGTTGATCATGCTCATGTTACATAACTGTCCTCCATCTGAGAAAATGACATGGATTTTTCTCTTGTGACTGCAAATGAGGAAATAAAGCTTTTATGTTAATAGATGATTTCTTAAGCCATCTGAAAAATTATATTAGAAATCAGATCTATTTCATTAAGAGTATGAAGAGTCCTGCATTTAAATCCATAGTTCCTAAGCTTACCCAAAATAAAACCTACTCTCTTACCATTGTGATAAAATTAGGGTGGGTAAGTAAATGCTGAGAAAAGGTCAAACGTTAAAATTGTTTATTTGCCCTCCCAGTTTAGTAGCTTTTTTTATCTACTACTGAACAGAAAAGTCAGTATTTATAAACTGGGAGATTGAAAGTTAAGTCCTCATTAGCTTGCTTAGTAGGTTTGTGTCATGGCGTTTACTGACTTAAAATCACTCATCATCCTTCATATATACATTTATTCTCATGTGAGGAAGGTATTTTTTTAACTTACAAAGTCTTAATTTGCTTTTATGTAATTCAACAGTTGACAAATCCATGGCTCACTATACCTCTCTCGTAGTCTATTATTAGCAGAAAGTGGATCATCATTTAGATTTCTCAATTACAATTAACCTTAATGTATAAACATCTATTAATCTTTAAGAATTTAAAACTTATTTTTCTCAGCAAAAACATTATTTTTGAAGTAAGAGAGCTGATTATCACTAACATTTAATTTTATACTGACTTTTTTATTCCATTTTTGCTTTTTAATTAACTCTGTATTTATTAACACTGTCTTTTAAATTGACACTACTTTTCTGTAATTTGCCCAAAGGTTAACTTATCTTCCTAATGTATATAAATTCTACTATACTACAAATTCACTGTAGTTTGAATTTTTTCATTATCAGTCCTCTGAAAAACCTAAGAGAAGTGCTTAAGACCCAAATAATAAAGCAAATTTCCTTACTGGACTTCTGCTTACTTAGACTTGTTAATGCCACAATCTGTTTCATGAGTTTGCTTTTATAGACACATCAAGATGCCAGATTTGAAAAGTTACCCTGCCATCTATGTTAATATCAGTAGCTCTAAACTATTAGATTGAACCATTAAACTTGATGGTTTCATATGCCAAAAATAGTTAAATATTGACAAGTTTATGTGATTCAACCTGAAATACATTGGGACTGATTTACTGGACTGTGTTACACAGGGAGAATAAATGTCATTTTCAGAAATAAGAGAAATCAGCTTCAATGTCATTCTATCCCCTGACATTCAAGTGCCTCCCATGTGCTCATCCCTAAGCAATTTGAGACAGCTATGGGTAAAGGGAGAATGGAAAGGTCAGGAATATATATGTGTACAAGTATGTATGTACATACGAAGGCTTTATACAAGCAGCAGTGATTTTTTAATAGCAGGATTAATTTACTGCCTGCCACAGTTTCCTTCTTTCAAGAACTTAGTAAAATGAGGAGCTTTTTTGTAGGCTTTTGCTGTAGGCTTTAAAATATTCTGTATTATTCTTGGCAGCATTCTCCCTCACTAATGTGTGCATTAGCATGAAAAGAAATCAATTCAGCTAACTATAATGAAGTCATACTTCTTCCATCTCCAGCACACGATGCTGCCCAACATTATATTTTGTTTGACAACTAATATAGCTGAAAACTGATTTAAAATGGCTGTTTTTATCTTGTTAATTTACTTTGACATCCTGCTTGCTTCTTCCTGAGAATATACTCTTCCCTAACATACATGGAGCTATTGCTATTGCCTTCAAATATTTGTTGCTAAAGAAGTAGACACACCTCCTATGGCATGAATTCAACCTTTGACTATGTTTGGGGTTTATGCTTATGATACGACACTAATGAGTAACAGCCTCTGACCACAGTATGAAATCCTTGCTCCCAGAACAACATCCAAAATAGCAATGAATTGGACTGATGCCTCAAAATTAGCCTCTTCCACTAGATCTCTCGTTCAGTCTCTAAGTACTCAGCCTTTGACTTTGCATTTAGTCTTTTCTTCATCACTTTGAATGTTAATCACTCACAAGTCTGTGTTACTGAAAATGGAGTAGGGTACAAAAGAATCCTTAAGGTGAAAAACAAAAGAGACATTTAGGCTTGCCCACCCAACCTCATTCCATTCCCTGGGCTGCTCAACCTTCAGCTCTCTGTCTTACTGCCCTTATTTTCAATATACACCGCATTCTCCTGCATTAGAAAATTAAGGTAATTTAAAAATTGCTGGAGGGATGCTCTATTGGGAGAATTAGAGTAAGTATTCCAGTAACGTGTTTAAGCTTGCTATAGGTGTTTTCATCTGTGCATGGCCTTGATTTGAGAGAGCATTTGATTTTTGTTCAATATAGACATCTCAGATCTCCTAAATTTCCAGGTATAGATGATGTTTCACTTTTCCTAACTCATTGTTATGCCCTGTATTTACTAGATGATCCATAATGTGTCAAAACTTTCCCCAAGTCTCTGAAAGTAAGACTGTTTTGTTATCCTAATCTATCTCCAAAACATAGTTATGACTCATGAGCCATTATGAGGCTAAGCTGGATTGTTCATATCAAAATTCTGTAGAGGCTGGGTTACCTCCACAAATGTCTTTGCTAGGTCACTTGGCAAATTTTCACTGGGGGTCAGGAAGGTTGCAGAACCCTGCCATTCTTGGCCTATCCTCTGAAAAACTCAAGCAACAATGCACTTCCTTACACATAACCTCCCTTCTAGCCAAACCCCATTAGCCATTCCCCAAACATGCTTATCTACAGATCCTAGCCCCTTTAGAACAGAGACTCTTTCCTGTTCTCTACTCTATTTCCAGTTTCTATTTCTATACATAGTAAACATTCAGTAAATATTTACTGCCAACCTGTAATGCCCCTGCCCAACAGTATATTCTAAATTCCTAAGCATCCTTCAAACCAGCTCAGTGTGTCTCCTCCCAGAAAATGCCCGCATCAGCCCAATAAAAAGTAATCTTTTCTGAATTAAAAGAAATACATATATATATATATATATATATATATATATATATATATATATATATATATATATTTTAGCAATAGGGCATAATTCATTAAGGATTGCCATACCATGGAATTTTGCAACAGTCGCAAAGAATGCTTAATGCACATGTGAATGAACATTGAAAGGTGTTTACAATATAATCAGTAAAAAATTAGGTTATAAAACTGTATAGAATATGACAGGTCTATAAGATAGATATTAATAATATCCCCCATTTTCAGGAAACTAAAGCTCAGAAAGGATATGCAACTTGTCCAGGGTCAAGGTGAAACAGCTTTAATCCCAGTCAAGCTGACTCCAGAATCTGTACTCTTACACTCCATTCTGCTACTCTTCTTATGCAAACAGAAAACATCTATAAGAATATATCAAATTGTTAACAGTGGTCACTTTTTGGAAGAGGTAGTAAGGAGAGACAACAAGTGGCTTTTTATGTTAAAATGTTAGTTTCTCATAATGTGTATGTGTATAATTTAAATTTTAAAATAAAATTAAATCTAAGAAAAAGTAATCGCTTCCATTTCTAATATTTTGGCTTTATCACTTTTATGGTTGGCCACATATGGCTTTGTAGTATTTCAAGGTGTAAAAAGGTTACTTCCTTGATTAGACTGTAAGCCCCTTAAGAGTCAGGCTTTGCCATCGTTGTCTCTTTAGGAAACTAGTGTAATACCTTACACATCATAAATACATGATGACTGTGCAGAAAGAATAAAGGAATGAACTTTTATTGCCCTTAAAAACAGAAGGATCAGAGAAAATTTATCATATCTGACTAGTGGTGTAAATGTTCAATAGCTTTCAGCAAATAGATTATTCTGCAATATTCAGTTTGGCTAACATAATGACATGGCTACAACAACAATATTAAAAAGGAAT
This sequence comes from Rhinolophus sinicus, assembly GCF_036562045.2. Taxonomy (NCBI): domain Eukaryota; kingdom Metazoa; phylum Chordata; class Mammalia; order Chiroptera; family Rhinolophidae; genus Rhinolophus; species Rhinolophus sinicus. Next base: position 52,636,579 of record NC_133758.1, read on the forward strand.
GACATGAAAGTGTCTGTTGGAAAAATAATATTTGGGTAATAATTTCCACTTCAGTATCCAGGAACATGCAAGAAACAAGAGAGCCTCTTGAATCATGAACCTTTTCTGTCACAAAGAAGTTAAGCTCCAGGGAGCTTCTCTTGGAAGAAAAGAGTATGTGAAGTTAAACTGGAAACCTTAACCATATTTTTCTTATAAATGGACTCAATGCAAATTCTTCTTCACCACAGCTTTCTGGGGGTGGAAAGATATTTATTAACCTTATATATTACAGAAAGAAAATGGAAAAATATGCCATCCAATGTCCATATTCAGCAAACATTGAGTCTCATAGCACAGCTCTTAATTGGCAGCAGCTAGAAGAGGAAATCAAAATGTTAATCCCAATAGAACTGCATTAAGCAAAAAAAGAATTAGCCAGGTGTAATTTTTTATGTTACTAGAAGCTAGATCAATCCCAAGTGCTTAAATAACACATGTAATGAGATGCAAGGACTTCACAGACCTCCCTGAGCCATCTTGGGGTCAATTCTCTGCTAGTAGGACTGAGTTCCCAAGTGGGACAGCACTCACCAGGGTGTGCCTATGAGTGGGGTTCAGATGTCTACCTTGGCGTGGGGCTGGAGATAAATTGCTCTGAGCAGAGGTAGGACTGGTGTGGAAGTCCTGAGAGCAAAAGGTTTCCCAAGAGCACTTTAAATCAAACATATCCTTTAAGTCCTCAGGCATTATTTTTCTTCCTTCAGTTTTCTCTTTCAGTTAAAAATGGGGAGGAACCTGTCAAAACCAAACTTCAACAACTTGGGGTAAATCACACGATGGCCAACAATCAAGTAACATCCCACCAACTTCATCGGTAAAAACTAATGTAGTAAATTCTATTAAAACTTCATATTAACATAATTAGAAGGTCAAGCAAGGGGAAATATAGATCACAAAAATTATCTTCTTTTTTTGAATGTACACCATTGAGGTTGTTTAATATTTTAAAGTTGATTAGTTCTCCTTGGCACAAATGAATCCTGAAGAGCAAACAATTCTTACTGTTTTCTCAGAAAAAGAACTAAGGTTACTGTTTGCTCAGCTATCATCTGGAACCTATTAGTTTTTGTAGCAAACTACCTAGAAATACAACGTGGAAACTAAAGGAACACAAACTCCAGCCTTTCTTCTCCTTCTTCTTCTTCTTCTTCTTCTTCTTCTTCTTCTTCTTCTTCTTCTTCTTCTTCTTCTTCTTCTTCTTCTTCTTCTTCTTCTTCTTCTTCTTCCTCCTCCTCCTCCTCCTCCTCCTCCTCCTCCTCCTCCTCCTCCTCCCCCCCCCCCCTCCTCCTCCTCCCCCTCCTCCTCCTCCCCCTCCTCCTCCTCCTCCTCCTCCGCTTCCTTTAGAAACACACTCTAGGGCCCCAAAACTCCTCTCCCTACGGCTTCTTCCAGACTGACTACAATAATAGGGGGCATTTTTAAGAACAAAGAGCACCATTTGATCCTAGCACTTGTATTAAACACTTACACTAGGATGTAGAACTGTCAAAACACACTGAACTGAATCAATCTGAATTTTCCTGTGATTCAAAGATGACACTGTCTGTCACAGAAATTACCTTAGAGACCATTACCTCCTTCATTCTGCAGAATCGCCTCAGGGTTAGCCCAGCAATGTGCTCCGTCTGCCAACCCACAGAATTCACAACCTGAGGGTCCATCCCACATCACTTTTTTCCTCCTTTTCATTCCTAACCCACAGCTGGTATAAGGACAATCTTCTCACTTAGGCAAGTGTGATTATGTTCATTTTACAGATGAAGACTATAAGGAAGAATGACATCTACGTTTTAATTTTATGTCCAGCTAATAAGTCCATGACTTATTATGCTTTATCACAAGATGGAAATATTTTTATTTAATTTAGTAGCTAGAACAAGAATTTCTCTTAGAAGGAGAACTATATTTGTTTGGACGTTTTCTGTGATAAATTTTGGGAGTAGAAGAGAGATCTTAAGGTATTCAGGTAAGGACACAAATGCTCTGGAAGGGATAATGCTGTCTGGGCTTCAGAAATGGAGAGGAAATAGAGAGAGAAACTGAGCATTGAGGTGAAGCCACTCAGATGTTTAAGTCCTTGAGGACATGGCAGAGCCTCTTCCTGGGACATGGAGAACTCAGAAAGGTTTGGTGAAAGTACCTGAACGTGCTGTATTTCACGTTCAACTTCACCTGAGACAGAACCAAACTCAGACACAGATGTAGGAAGCCCCAAAGCAGGAAGAGTTGGGGAAGTTGCAGAAATCATCGTTACAATGTTCTGGGCTCTTAAAGGCTGTGCAACTGGGGCTCACAGGACAGGAAGGCCTCATATAACAGCCTTTGTATATGTGTCTGATACCAAAACAACCAGTCTTTATAGTCCATTTTGATTAATGAAGGTAAAAGGGATCAAATATATGGTGATGGAAGGAGAACTGACTCTGGGTGGTGAACACACAATGTGATATATAGATGATGTAATACAGAATTGTACACCTGAAATCTATGTAACTTGACTAACCATTGTCACCCTAATAAACTTTAATTAAAAAAGAAAAGTCAATCAATTCAATTAGGTGAAAGGAGAGCTAGAAAAGGGATAGCTGTTAGAATGTATTTTTCTCTTTGTAATACTTTATAGAGCATATATCAGGCGCTAGGGAAAATAACTTGCTAGCACTGTTCAGATTCTAAAGGCTTTATCTCATTTTATACTTGCCGCAGTCCTGTGATGTAGGAGTTGTCATCACTACCTTTGCAGAGGGCACACAATCGCACAAGGATTAGGATGGAGAGTCAGAACTCAAAGTTTGGATTTTCGAAGCTTTCTTCCTTCACACTGGCTGCCCATTGCCATGGAGACCCAACCACAGCTTCCTCCTTTCTCATCCCACCAGCCTGAATGCACATAGTTGGCTTGGTTTGGGGCCCCCAAATGATTTAATTTCTTATCCTTAGCAACTTCTACCCTACTTTTGTTGGCTATTTTCTCTGACAAGAATTCCATTCTAATAATTTGAGAAGTTGGAAACTCCACTAGATATCACACCACCAGCATATTTTAGTTTCTCAAAACTAAAAACCTGGTTTTCTAAAAATCAGGTTTGAGATGTCATGGAATGAAACCCTGCTCCCAGCATTATCTTTCAAGAATACAAATGGGATTACATCCCTCCTTTGTCTTCAATTAATTGTGGGAGAATAACAGTAATAATGATCATTAGTCATGTACATATTGCATCATCTATTGGTTGTTCTTATTTTAGAGACATTATGTGGCTCTTTCCTTGCCGGCTTCACCCCCTGCCCCTGGAATGAGGCTGCCACATAGCAGTTGCTAAGTGAATAACTGGATGATAGAATGATTTAACACACGAATATATATTTTCATCTTTGCAAAGCCCCATAAGGCATTGCCATTTTTATTTTAAAGATGAACATGAGGGTCTGAAAGAATAAATATTTTTCTCTAAGTCATGCTAGTAGCTGGGAAATAATAGGACAAGAAACAAAACTGAATCAAACTTTGAATTTCAGACTCCTTCCACTTCCTTTCACTGACTCTCATCCACAACATTCTAGGCCCCTTAAAATTTGACAACCCATCTCACCAGCTTCAGGCCTCATCACACAACAAACTCCAAACAGTCACCTTTTCACTTGAAATACTTGAAAATTTTTCATTCCTCTTTTCCTTTTGATGCTCTGTACAATTTCCTAAAATGCCCCTTCTCTTCCTTTCCCTTTAAATGTATCTGGCAAAATCCAGCTCCAAGCTCATTTGCTGAGTAAACTTCTCCATCCCCAGCCTCCCACCTTGTCACCCTGACTTAGGGGGTTCTTAGCACACGCAGGGTTTTTTTGTTGTTGTTTTTTCAAACTGTTCATTGATCATAAATTATAAGCCAGTACTCCTATCTTGATAAATTATGAAATGAATCTCCTACCCTTCTTTCTTCCGGAGTCTACTCCTCCCTTCTCTATTAAGGCTGCAATTTCCTAGACATTAATGGGAGGCTAAATGTGAAACAGCAGGTAACACTGAAAATATAAGAACTTGTTTTTAAAGCTTACTTGTATTGTAATGCTTACTGGCAGACAAAAAATACTGCTCTGGGAAGGAAGGAAGGAAGGAAGGAAGGAAGGAAGGAAGGAAGGAAGGAAGGAAGGAAGGAAGGAAGGAAGGAAAGGAGAGGGGATAGGAGGAAAGAAAAGTGTACCTGAATGTACACTGAAAAAGAAAACCTGAATGTAGTGATAGGAAGCCTTGTGAAGTAATCAGGATAGAGTCTATAAATTATCCCCTCAGTATTCCCGGCATCTAGTACAATATTCTGGTATGAAGCGAGTGATCAATAAATATATGTTGTATTGAATTGGATTGACAGGACATACAAGAAAATTATATTCATTACAATATACACAGATTACTGAAGATCGATAATATGTCAACAGAGGAAAATATTTAAATTATTAGTTGCCATAAAATTAATGTGAGGCTGACATTTAAAAACATCATCTTGTTTACTCCAGTGATATGAAAATTTAACATGGAAGTCTTAATAGGTTAACGACACTGGTAAGTGGAAAAAATAAATGGGAGGAAAATTTGGTGTTATAAAACACCTAAACAACAAGAAAAAATTTGCAAATTTGCCTGTAACTTTTCTGAAGAAAGTGACAGATATGAAAACCACTATTATGTAGTGATAATGGACCTATGCTTCTCCAGCCAAACTTAAAAAAAAAATGTGGCAAACAAATAATTTAAGTTTTGGGTTTTCTTCAATGGGAAGAAATGATGGAGCAGCAAATATCATAATTAGGAGATACAGGGATTTTAATTCAAAACTGTACCTTGAACTCCAAGACATTTTTCAGGGAATGAAGTTTTGTTTGGTTTGGATACATGAGTGGCCAATCCTGCCTGTGGATGTCAGGAAATTGGTCAAATCCACCTTTAGTGTCATTTGCAGCCCCCAACACTGTCAGAGTTTGGATTACAGTAGCATCGGGCCCACCCACCTTCTCTGCTGGCAGAATCCTAGTGCACAAGCACTCCTCTCTCATAAGCATTATACTCAGTCTTTCTTCATGTTAGTCTAAATATATTTATCTGAGTCTAGATAATGAAAGTGTTTTTCCTATAAAATAAATAATAACACAGAGCTGGTGTACAAAGAGTTTATAACTTTGATGTATATTGAGAAAAGACCAGCTTTATGCTCTGGTGCCATCTATGAATACAGCTAATATTCATTCCCCACTTTGTTTATGTGCCTCTTCTCATCCCCTAATCACACTATGCTCACCCTCTCTACCTCACTCTTTCTACAACTTTTCAAGAGCACATAAAATCCTCAGTCTGGTTTTCATTTGTGCTTCTGTCTACCTACATAACGTTTTCATCTTTCTCCAAGGGGAGTTCCTCCAGTGTCTGAAGCAAGTGTGGCAATAAAAGGGTTTCACGTTCGATCCAGAGACTGTGTGCTCTGGTTCCTCCTGCCCTTCCACTGACAACCTGAAAAGCACGCTCAGAACCCCAGGCATAACCACCTATGGGCAGCCCATATTGCTATTGCTTCTTTTCTGGTTCTCTCTTCACCTTTGCATTAAATCATATTGATTCCTGTGTTTCTTTCATGATCAGCTCAAGTATCTCCTTCAGGAAGTCATCTCTTGAACTCCTGATGCTGGGTGAGCCATGTGCTTGGCTGTGTTCCCACAGACCTTGTGCAGACCTCTGTGTATTCACAGCACTTGAATTATCTGGTTACACATCTTTTTCCCCAAACAAAATATTGAGTACCTAAAGGCAGCAACTGTGTACTGTTAGTTCCTATATCCCCAGGAACTTTATACAGAGAAGGTCCTGAAATAAACACCCGAGAGCTGAATTCTAAGTCGATCAGAATAATGAAGAACTCTTATCTTTATACTCTTCTAATAATTGATTGATTGAGGAAATCCAGATGAAACAAAGTGCTACAAACTATTTTCTTAAACAAGAAATTCAGAAAATTCTCTATGACTTTCTATTCATTGGGTTTCTATATTAACCAGCATTCATCTCTATAAAGAATGTTCATATGAGAGCTTTCAAGACATTGAAGATTCCGAATTATATTGATAGGTTTTGTTATGTTCTAATATGTTTATTCTTTGAGCCCTATCATAATCAATTTAGTAACTTCTTTCTTTATCATATGTGCCATTTCTTAGCTATAAATGAAGACCATGTCAGCCAAGGTCCTAACAGAGCACAGGTGGTATACTCAAATCAGGTAACTAAAGAGAATGTAATGAAGATACTACATTCAGGATATTGTCTGAGTTATAAAAAGGTACAAAGAATAGTGGAGAACCAGGGGCTATCAACAGTGCAGAGCCACCAGCACCCATCCTCCCTCTTTCTGCCCTCTGATCTCCTGCCAGCACCTCCCATTTATCAAACCTACCAAGAAGCCTAAGGGCAGAAAAGCACCTTAACGCAGTCCATACAAGGCAGTTTCCCAGTGCACACAGGATGTCCAGTGGTCTGGAGGAGCAAATGGATTATATCTACCACAGTGGCTAAACCCTACTGAGACCAGGAAGTGCAGAGAAATGGACTGCCCATGGGAATTAGTCTGGCAACTGTAAAAATAACATCAGTTTGATTTAGTAATAGAAACTGCTCTCCTGGTGTACTGCTTATAAATCAATTATAGCAAATGTTAGTCTACCTAGTATTAATGATATGTGCATACATGTGTATCCTTTTCACTGGTCAGTGGTCCTTACATGGTCTCACGTCAGAATCTTCTGAACAGTCCCATCCACACCCACTAGGTTCAAATCCCCAAGAGTAGTACCTCAACAAGTATATTTTTCCAAATCATTCCAGGTAATTTAGATGGGCATAATAGTTAATAGCCACCTCTATAAACTCTCAGAGTTTAATTCATTTTGACAATAGAATACTTAACAGGATACATTGAGGACCTACCTAGTAAGACTTAAAACCTATTGTTGAATTGAGCTAAAACAGGAAAACACAATGTGTAATTGAGCATTTTCAACAGAAAAGACAATTGAGTTCAAGAATTCATTCACTTCACCAAGAGATAAGAATCCAAAGCAGTGATGACTAGTGCCTCCATCCTGAATTACCAACTGCCTTGGTAACCTCCCAAGGTGGATTTCCACCCCAGGACTCTGAAAAGAATGAGGAAAGGATGTTTGCACAGTAATTTGATTTCTCAAATTCTTGAAATTCATTTTAAGAGACAAGCTTGTGTAACTTAATTTCAGGTTAAAAGATGGGGGTTGGGGAAGGCATTCCTCTTCTGAAAAATAATGACCACAAACTAGTGTTTTGAAACATTATCTATGTGCTGGGTATCCTATCGAGTCCCTAAAATTTCCATCACAACTTTCTAATTGACATAATGGTTTATCGAACTGATATCACAAGAATGTTGACAGATGAAGGGTACATCTCCTCAAACATTCTATCTGATCAATGAATGCTTCACAGAGGTCCTCATAAGAGGAAAAGGAGACTTTCCTTTCTGTGTCTATAGGGTCTGAGGAGGTGAGTCATGCTTCAAACACAAACCTCTACCAGCTCTGTCCAAGGAGCACTTTTCATCTTAGCCCTTCACTGCAAACACTATTTAGGCTCTGATAAAAACCCAGACCATTTCAAGTCCTATGATGACCATCTATTGACCTCATGAGCTATGGTCTCAAAAGGGATCATAACATCATGACAAAAGATGTCAAAATTTTCCAATTCCTCTTCACATTACAGAGAAGGGAATGCACAAGAGTTTAATTTGAAATTCTAAAATGCGCCTTGAAGTATTGACCAGCCAGGCAGAGCCCTTCCGAGCAGAGAAGGATGGGAAGGCAAAGCAGAGACATAACGGTCCTGATGCCGAGATTCTGTTGGCTTGTGCCTCTTGTTCAACTCAGCTTGCCAAGATTTTTCCTTCTATTGATTCTCCATTACAGAGCATTTGTAATGGTGCCCTTTTCCTGGAACAGATTGCAGAAGTCCCCTCTGACCTTCGATAGGCTGGCTTCCAAATTGGGTCTTCCAGATTAAATGGCAAGGAAGAAAGGAGAGAGAGGGAGGGAAGGAGAAACACAAACTGCTGTGTAAAAAACAAAGTGAAAAGTAAGTACAAGTATTTATATTTGGCTTTAAGCTTGAAAATGGAAATGAATGTGAGACCACTCAATGCGGGGTGCACCGAGTTCGACAGTCTAATGGCTTTACAATACCCATTGCCTGGACTGACCAAAAGCTATGGAAACCTATTTTGGACCTGAAAGGGTGGGAGTGTTGGGGGAGAGTGAGAGGGCAAGGGAAGTCAATTACTTCTAGGCAAACTGCCCAATAAGCTTAAAGTATAAATACAAGGCAAAAAATAGATGCACAACCATTTTATCTTTCCAATCAGAGTTTCACAACCACATCCTCCACTTCCTTTAAAAGTCTGTGCACGGCACATTCCTCTTTAAAAGACAGAACTGTATATTTGCATAAGGAAGATAAATTTGTTAAGAAAGCCACAAATACAGGGTTTCAGGGATCACTGTGTTAACATACATAAAATGTCATCTCTCTAGCCTCTGTTTGAAAATAAATAAGAAATATTCCCTAATAAATGTATACGTACAGTGGAGAAAAATTACAAGAATGGCAGGTTTTGAGCTTTGGTATTAACAAGGGATGTTTATAATGAAAACTTATTCCAAGACAAAAATAATTTAACAAGTCATTTAGCATCAACTCTTTTAGCGTGAACCTTTTGCCTCTGTTTTCTCACCTACAACATAGGAATAAGCAGGCTATTCCTATGGGTGACAAGGGAGGGGTTAAAAAGATGTGAGCATGCCTAAAAATGACCAGCCAGTCATAAGCGCTACAAAAGTTGTTTGCTCTTGTTCATATTGCTGTTATTGGAAATCTCCTACCAGCATTGAAATTGTTCTATGGGATAAAAATTAGTTAATGGTCAATCCTTGATTCAGCTCTCAGCATTAAGGTTAGTAACAGTACATTAGCTCCCAAATGCAGTAGCCCCAACTCAAGAGCACAGAGCAAGCCTTGCTTGTCAGTCACCACCCAGACACAATATAGGAGTCCTTCTTCCATTAAACAACCTCCTAAAGCAGAGCATGTCCTGCCACCCAGTTCAGTAATGGGTAGACCAGTGGTTTTCCTTGCGCTATTGGTGAAACACACCTATGTAGTATTCCAATATATGACCGTTTGGAGAGTGTGGTTAATGTAGTCTTTGTTGCAGGCTTAATTTCACTCAGAGAGGTGCCTAAAAAGGGAGCTTTTAAAAGGTTGTGTGGTACCTTCTGTAGAAAGAGATTTGAGGATGGAGATTAATGGAGAGTATTCTGGTCTAAGACCAGAAATACATCATCACAAGCACTATTTACCAAAGTAAAGAATTGGAAATAACAATATAAAAATGGTTAAAAATACTAAGAAAAATCTATATTACAAAATATCATTCATTCATTTGAAATCATGTTGATGAATATTTATCAAGAGATTATAAAATAATTAAAGCAAATTACAAAAAAAAATGTATAGCATATGATTTAATTTTACTAATATACCGTGTTTCCCCGAAAATAAGACCTAGCCAGGCCATCAGCTCTAATGCGCCTTTTGGAGCAAAATTAATATAAAACCTGGTCTTACTTTAATATAAGATAAGACCGGGTCTTATAATATAATATGATATAATATAATATAATACTGGGAATATAATATAATATCAGCTCTTATATTAATTTTTGCTCCAAAAGATGCATTAGAGCTGATGGTCAGGCTAGGTCTTATTTTCGGGGAAACACGGTACCATGGGAAGTGATATCTAAATATTCACTTGATTAAACCTAGAATAAGGGAACATAAAAATAATAACAGCAGTTATCACTAAGTATTATCATCACAATTGATTTGTATTCTGTGTTTACAGATTTCAGTCTGTTTTACACTGTCCTTTCTCTCTGGTCTACAAACTGACTTGCCATTTCAGGAAACTCTGTGTAGTCTGAATAAAGCAGGGCGGCCATTTTGGGGCAGTAGCCCATACCCCCTTCCCCCGCCACTCAAGCTGGTTCCCAACCAAACCCTTCTTAGCAAACACTGTTGATACAATATGAAGATTTTAAAACCGTCGTAAAATCATTTCATTTTAATTTACACAATTTAATAAACAAACAATAACTGAATATGGTTTAGTCTAAAGACATCATATAAATTCACCAAGAAGAAAACAGATTTGTTCTGATGATGTAATCAGAGGATTATGATCAACTTAAGTTTGGGGCACCAGATATTCTCTTCTACAAAATTCTCCCTTTACAGATTTTGGGTAGATGCTGAAAAATGGACTTCTCTTTGGTATCCAATCTATTCACTCAGTATCTTAAACTGTCTTAAAGATAACTTAAAATTTTTAAATCTTTAGCATTGGAGAGCTAAACAAAAGGTTTCTCTCTGACTATAAGTACCATGAAAGTAAACAATATATCATTTTTCTTCACCCCCATACTCTCAGCACCTGGCACAAAGCCTGGTGCATTGTAAACACTCAATAAAAGGGTATTCAGTGACACAGTGTTAAATACACAGCAGTATAATTCTACTGGATTGGATGGCTAAAATAATTCAACTTTTCCACTCTAATAATTTGGTAAGTTCTTTTGTGTTCAACCTTTTCCCATGTATATAATAGTTAACCCTCCCAGTCCATTGTGGGAGGGTTACTTTGTCATATATTCCTCAATGAGCATTCATCATTAAAATTTTACAATTGAGGAATATATGACAAAGTGACTTTCGTAAAGTCACATAGAAAGAAAGTAGTGTTAGTAGGATTCAAACCCAGACCTTTTACTCCAAATTGATGACTTTTCTACTATTTTACAGTTGGTCCTGTGAGTAAAGAAACTTCATTCTCTTAAATACCTGGTGCCAAAATACAGGAGACTCAGACACTTGCAAGTGCCTGAAGGTAATAGTAACATTCCAGCAACTCTCCAAAATCAATAATTTCCACAGAAGCTCAGAAGGCTGCTATTCACCTTCTGAAAACAGACACTATAACCCACCATCCACCAGCACCCAATCCTTCCTACCTAACTCCAGCTGTTCCTTTGCTTCTCTTAATAAAGTAAAGACATTCATTCTCAATTTTTTATGTACAGATTCTAAACAGGAAAGAAAAACAGGAGCTGGGTGAAGAGATCATTATTCTACATAAATTATAAAATATCTTTAAACATTGCCCGGGATCATCTTCCAGTTCTCATAAAAACGTCTCTTCCTTGTAAACATTAGTCTGCAAATTTAGAAGCACTTAATAAAATGTCACGTGAAGAACCACAGGGATAGCTTGACTGAAAACTGTCTCAGGGGCTCCATCAGCTCTTCCTAAGGATCTGAAAACCATCCACTGGAAGGGGGTCCCAGTCTCATTTTGTGTATACCACCGTGACCGTTTGACCTCACATTTGGGGTTCATAGAGTTCCTGCTCTGGTCCCCAACCACTGCCCATGCTCACTCCTCCAAGGAGACATGTCTGTTCATGACATTGGCTGTGTTCTTCTGAATGGGAGAGAGACTCTAAAATGTGTTGTGTGGACTAAGTTAAAATGGCTGCTAACTGTGAAGACTCATGGACAGTAGCCATGCCTTTTCCCTCTGTAGATCACAAATAAAAGTATAAATCTAATCAGTCCTGGGAGTTGAAATATAGACATTGACCTCCTTCCTTTATCTCCGGGGACCAATAAGAAAATACAAATTATATACATACCATGTTTCCCTAAAAATAAGACGTGGTCTTATATTAAGTTTTGCTCCAAAAGACGCATTAGGGCTTATGTTCAGAGGATGTCCTCCTGAAAAGTCATGCTAGGGCTAGGTCTTATTTTCGGGGAAACACTGTATATATGTGTGTGTGTATATATACATATATATATATATATATATATATATATATATATATATATATATGTATGTATGTATATATGTATATATGTATATATGTATATATACATATATATATATATACATATATATATATGTGTACACACACACACACACACACACACATATAATCCCCTTCCTTTCCATGACAGGAGATACAAGCTACTTATAAGGAAAAATGTCCTAACTCTGTGTTTTGGAATTACGGTGTGTTTGAATTAGGTGGCTTTCGTTTTTAAAGTGTGTAAATTGATATTCAGTGAGGCGAAGTGAACTGCCCCAGGTCAGAACTAAATTAGAACCCAGGTCAATATCAACTCTGTACCCTATTTACTGCATCCCACATCTTTGTTCGTCTTCCAATTAAAATTAATTCAATATGTGATCATAGATATTTCTAAACAATATGGAAAACATAACTCATATAACACTAGTAAAAATTATTTTATCCATACCAAGTGAGAATTAAACAGAAATGGGAAAGAAATAGGCATATCCTGTTTTGTGGTTAATAAAAGTTAATAACCTCATCATAAACCCCCTTTCATATGATTCCTGGATCCTAAATCAGGACGTCAACCAAGTTGGAAGATTTGGTCTAAACAGCCTAAAACCCCTTGAAGCAGATTAGGGGAGAGATAGAGATGAATTGGTCTCCTTTTCCATTTACTGGTCCCCATGACTTCCAAAAATAATACTTAGGCCCAGCTGTTCAGTAAGGCCTTAGTTTATTTGTAGTTAGTTGAAGGAGAAGACTATAAATTAAACTCAGATGCTGTGAGGGAGAAATGTCAGTCCTTCCAAATTCAACATTGAAAGCCTTTCTTGTTTTCATGCTGAATGAAAGACCATGGGGGCAATGGAGCTTTGACCTAGTATTCCCCCCAACTCCAAGGAGGAAGGGCCAGAAAAAAGGGGACTTGTCCTAAAATGGCTCACATTCTTTAAGCCAGCAAGCCAACCTGGGCCCCTTATTTTGATGCCCAAGGTACCTGGGCAGCAGCAGATACTCTGAGAAATGGTTCCATGTCTGAGGCACCACCAGGCTCCTACCTGGACATGGTATATGGCCGGGATGACACAGCCACAGGAGAGGGATCACAGTGCCTTTTGCCCAACCAAGACTGTCCACCAAACAGACCCCAAAGGCTCTAGGCACTAGGTTTTATTCCTGTTACCAAATACCATTTCACTGGCTCTGTGGTATTTGCTTGGTTTTGAATGCTGAATCCTGTCCAAAGAGAAGGGGACCCAAAGCAGGAATGCAGGAGCCTGAATTCTGAAGTCCAGACCTGCTCTGCCACCAAAAGAATGGGCAACCTGAGATGCACGCCTCACTGTTTCTGGGTTTCAATTTCCTTAATGATAAAATGAAGCCATCGATGTGGCCATTGCCAGTTCTTTTCAGCAAAGATTTCGGAGGGAAACAGGAAGTGGACTATCTTTAAAACGTAACTTGTCAAACTTATGCTTTTTTTCCTGCTCTTCATTCTCCAGCCCCCCCCCCCCCCCACCACCTCTTGTCCTTCAAAGGAAGTACATCTGAAAATTTGGGAACAGGAAGACATTAGGAGAGAAGCAAGGACAGTGTGTCACCCATGTAACTCAGGAAGAAAACTGACATAAAAAGCACCCCTCTCCTATGTTTCCTCTTTCTCATGGCCAGCAAAATTGGAAACTTGCTTCTGACCCCCCTCCAATCCCCACCCCGGGAGATAAGAGCTTGTGGCAGATTTTCACTTGCTTTGTCAAAAAAAGATTTAAATATCTAAAGGCAACAAGGTGTTTCCGCTAGGACACTGTCAGACAAAAATAGCTAACGAATTAAGTCTGTCTCCAGCAAAGGACATTTCTTTTGTATATGAGGCAATTACATCCTTTCCTTGGAAATATTTCTTTCTCCATTTTCTGTGAACAAGTGTCAGCAAACTACATCCTGTGGGCCAAATCCCACCCCCAAGCTAAAAATGGTTTTTGCATTTTTAAATCATTGGGAAAAAATAGTCAAAAGAAGAATATTTCATGAAACATGAAAATTATATGAAAGTCAAATTTTAATGTCCATAAATAAACTTTCATGGCAGTACAGCCACACTCATTCTTTAAAACATTGTCTTCAGCAGCTTTTTGCTAAGACAGCAGAATAGAGTGCTTGCTACAGAGCCTGTGTGGTGTGCAAAGCCTGAAATATTTACCATCCAGCCTTCACAGAAAAGGTGTGCCGATCCCAGACATAGAGGGATCAAGTCCAGAATTTAGAACAGAGCAAGTACTGAGCAGGGAGTCCTTTGACAAGAAAACACAGGGCTTGGCCAGAACTGGTTCACAGTTTGAGGAGAGCAGAAGCTATTTAAGAGGAAAACAGCCTTCCAACCAACAAATAAATCATCTTTACCTGACCTATCCTCTCCTCTTATTAGCTTCATTACAAATCCATTTCAGTTCATTTTAACATAAATAGGTTCTCTCTATTCTTACAGTGTGAACACCCTCATTTACCTGTTAGAAAGATTATTTTGTCATTAAATAATTGGTTTTGTTTGGAAATACTGTTTTATGGTAGATGAATATCCCTAGGTCAGAAATAGTTTACCCACTTGGCTGTTTTCTGAAGACATCTGTGGACTTGTGAGTTTTGCCCTTATTTAAAATGCTACATTTTGGCAACAAAGGAAAAATGTGAACCTTTTGTTTTTCACCTCATAGTCTTCTGTTCTATTATTTTAAAAATTAAAATACATTAATTACACTATAAAAATGAATTAGTAATTAATTCATTTTTATATAGCTGATATAGTTTAATCCAGGATATTTACATCTAGAAATGTATTTTAAGCAAATAATCAGATTTATGTATCAGAATGGTAATCTCAGCAATACTTGTAAGATTTAAAAATTAGAAACAACTTAATATCCAACAATAGGGAATAATTAAATTAATTATGACATTACCCTGGGATGGGATATCACAAAACCATTGTTTCCCCGAAAATGAGACCTAGCTGGACCATCAGCAATAATGTGTCTTTTGGAGCAAAAATTAATATAAGACCTGGTATTATACTATATTATACCTGGTATTATATTATATTATATTATATTATATTATATTATATTATATTAATTATATTATATTATACCTGGTCTTATATCATAGTAAAATAAAACTGGGTCTTATATTAATTTTTGCTCCAAAAGACCCATTAGAACTGATGGTCTGGCTAGCTAGGTCTTATTTTCAGGGAAACATGGCATTATTAAACATGTTTTTCCAAAAACGTTGATACATGGGAAAATTTGAAAACAAAATACAAATACACACATATGTTGAATTATATATATCTGGTAAGTATTATTCCAAGATTTTATTAATGGTTACATGTAGGTAGTGAAATTATGAGTAACTTTTGTCTCTTTTTATGTTTATGTCCCAACTTTCTAATTTTTTTTGTTTCAAAGTAATAAATGCTCTTTATAAACTTTTCCAACATTAAAAATTTCATGAAATAAAACGTTCTTTACCCCCTACTTTGAATTCCTTTCCTCACAAATACTGATAATTAATTTTTAGTGTGTATTCTTCCAAATCAGCTTTTTTACAAAAGCAGGAACATATTTACAATGTTCTGTAACTTGCTTTTCTAAGCAATCTATTTATTATGTCAGTACATACATATGTACTGCATTTCTTTTTTAAAAGTTTGCATAGTTTCCATAGTTAGCACGATTTATGTAATCACTCCCCTGTGATTGGACTTTGGGTTTCAGTACTGCATTCAACAGTCTTATACACACATCTATGCTCATTTGTGCCTGTATTCTGTCTGTAGGTTAACATCGTACTGGAAGATAAAATGGCCATATTTAAAATTTCAATAGATAATACCAAACATTCCTCCAAAAGAGTAGAAAAACCTATACTCCACATAGAATTTCCTTGTTAAATGAACCTCAGCAATACCAAATCAGTCGATTTTATTTTGCCATATGTTTTTCCAGCGGTGAGGTACAGGATCTTGTCATTTTAATTTATATTTTTATTATTAATGAGTTTGATTTTATTTTTCTGTGACTTATCGGTAATTTGTACTTCTTCTTTTGTAAGTTATTGATAAACATCATTTTCCTTTTTTTGGAGGCTATCTATTTATCTTTCATTCCTGATGAATTGTTATACCATTTAATATATTACAGAGAGCAAACCTTTGTTATTAATAAACATTACAAATGTCTTTCCCCGATATGTCTTTTGTCTTTATACTTTGTTTATGAAGTCTTTCATCATAAAATAAAAAACATTTGTTATTTTGATATTAAGAAAATTAAGGGTATTTTTAAATGAATCAATATGACTCTTCCAATAGATATGAATAAAATGAAACATTTAAGCCCCAATACACTGACAATTTTTCCTCCCTGACCTATACCTTAAGTTTCATCTTGCTCTTCAGGGAAGATTTAAAAGTTTAGATTTGGAAGAGAGTTTCCATATTTATTCAGAAAGAATGTTTTAATTGAATCCACAATCATTTGATTATCATGCTAAAACAATCAATGTTTCAAATAATTGCTCCTTTTGATTTTTCCTTCCATTTGAATGCTTTTTAAAAAGCAGTGGAATTAATTATCACAAAAGTATTCATGTAATAGAGTCAGATGTCACTGAAACTAAAGTGATGATTTAGGTAATCTAGCTGGCTGGAACTTAGCCAGCTTCCATCCTAAAAGCCAAGGACAACAGCATTTTAAAAATTTGTTCTGTCCATTGAGAATTTCAACTTAGATCATGTCAAAAAGTGTTTCTTTATATATCATGATCCCCCTTTGATTCTTTCCAGCATTGTGCTCTGCACATTTTCACTTTTGTAATGCTCCAACAGTGCCTTGGGAACCCTGGGATGATACAAAGGTGGGTAGAAGGGACCAACCTTAGGTGGCCATAGTGAACTCAAAAGTTCACTCAGGATGGGATGGCCTTCCGACTGGAGATGCAATTTTGGAGAACACTGAATGATATGGCATCCCCACCTATCTGGAAGTCCCACAGGGTCTGGATTTGGTTCAGACTCTTCACAAGCCTATCCAAGACTAAGTGGAGAGCCCATCCTAGGTTAAGTTAATCCTACACAAGCCCAATTTGGGTACCTCCTGACTGAGCCAACCAAAGCCTCTACTGACCTTCCCTAATCCTCAAGAACATTCCTACTGACTGTGATGGATACCAGGACCGGAAAGAACCCAAGCAGCACTCAGAGTTAGGAAGGTCAGCTTTATTATTCCGGCGGGCTCAGTGGGATCCTTCCCAAAGACTGAGCCCCTAGCAAGGTTTTGAGCAGGTTTTTATGACTTCCTTGAGTTGGGGAAGGGGTAGGTGTCCTCTGGTGATTGGCTCGGGGTGTGGCTTGGGGGTGATTATGCAGAAGTGGGCTAGGGCTTAGGCTGGGGACTTCTCCTCCGCTTGGGCCACCATTTTACGTCAGTTTCTTCATCATGACTTCTAAATCCCTCTAGAGACTGGGGATTGATAGAGGCTCTGGGATCAACTATGCACACCTTCCCATGCACCCCTTGTGGCCCCAGGACCCCTCTTAGAGGCCCTGGTCATAAGAATGGAAGTGTTTCTGTTAAAGTTGTAGAAAAGTTTAAAAAGTGTCTGTTTTCAGCAAATCTTTCTTATACCATTTTATACAAGAGACCATCAATTGTAAAGCACATCATTTTTATGTACAATAAGAAAAAAAGCTGTCAAAATATTAACATAAATAATTTTTAAAATATATTATAATTAGAGTTGTTAAAATTTTTTAAATTAAGAAATATATTTTCCCGACAAATTTCCATTTTTCACTTGTCAATTTGGCAAAAAAAAAAGATGAAGAGGATGATGCTTAGTGCTTATACCCTCACAAAGAATTTCCTAAAATATTTAAGCTAAGTTAGGTTGCTCATTTTCCTCTTAGGTCACTATTAAGGAAAGAAAGAAAGAAAAGGAAAGGAAAGAGGGAGGGAGTGAAGACGAAAGAAAGAAGAGAGAGAGAGAGAGAGAGAGAGAGAGAGAGAGAGAGAGAGAGAGAAAGAAGAGGTACATTGATATAACTCTGAGGAAGCCTCTGTGTAGATGCCTGTGAGACAGAAGGCCTCTGGGATTCCAGTGCTAATTTTCTAGGACACACAAACCCTCATACTTGTCATCTTCACTGTAAGCTATCAAATGTAAAACCATACATCATCATGTTTTGAAAATGAATAAAAAATATGGCAAGCATCTGTCTTTTCCAATGAAAGCCACATCCTTTTTAAATTCTTTGACACCCACCCTTTGTTTTTTTCATTTCTGCTCATTATTTTTTCTAGACCTATGGCAAAAAGTGATGGAGGGATTATGATTGTCCTATGACCTATCCTGATCATTGTCATACTAAAAATTCTCAGTAAAAAAATGATGATGTCAATTGTTATAAAGAGATAATCACAAAAAAGTTAAACTTTTCATTTTACAGTATAGTCTCCATTTGGTTTAGACCTAGCTCACATGGAACAATGTTCTTTATAAATGAGTTTGCTTTCTTTTCAAGATCTAAATGACAATAAAAATGCATGGTTTGGCCTGTTGGATGGATTTTGAGCAAATGGATCTTGCAAGTCTTGTCTCCATCACTATTAACAAATAAAAATCTATTTGATATTTGAGGATGGAAAAGGGGCCACAGGTTAATCCTGACAAGGTCAGGAGACTTAAAATAACCACATAAGATGGAGTGAACATAAAAAAAAAATTCGTAACAAAGGTAGGCCATGGCAGGGAGTCACATCTTTAGTCTGAAGCTTCCTTCATAAAGTCAATCTTCACCTTACATGAGCCTGTCTATTGCCTTTTTGCACTTAAAATGGCATCCTTGGAATGTCAGTTATCACTTTTTCTGGACCAGAGCAGGAAAGTACAGAATCCCTCATTGTTATGCTTGTCCCTTGATTAATATCTGTATGCGAACTATTAACTGTCCTGCACCCACCAATGTGAAAGAAGTACCTGTCTCTTCAATTTACTTTTATACAATCCCAGAGATTTCCCCGCTTTGCTTTCTCCCACCCTTTTAATCTACCACCAGTGGATTTCATGTAACCCTCCTCCTCTGATTCTATGTATAATATAAACTGCAAACCGCCATTTTGTGGAGCATTTTCTCAATCCATTGAGGTTTTGCTTCCTGGCAATTGTTGTCAGTTTGGCTCAAATAAACTCTTCTGTTTTCTCTTAGGCTGGATGTTTTTCGTTGACATATTTAAAATAAAACTCTTTTGAAAATCATGAATCATACTTAAAAAGCATTCAAAAGTTACTAAATATAATGAGTTTTACATTTCATTAATTGAAACATCAATTATTAAATATGAAGCTTAGAGAATATACAGCCTCTTTATCCAAAATCACAGAGTTGAACAATTGCATGATGTCTGTACTGTAGTAGAAATCCATGGTTTGCTTCCACATCTCTCCCCTCTTCAGCTGAAATCAGAACTTTTCACATGGGGAACATTCTCAGATCCCTCCCCAATGTTTCTTCTTAGTGATTTCCCTGATCCTGATACACGTTGGCCCTGGCCTAGGATGACTGGTCCAGGGGCAGACCCCTGACCCACAGAAGAGCACTGAGAGAACTTCCCTGGGGGGTTTTGAATTGTCACTGGGAAAATAAATTCAATCTCTCTCCAGTGACAGATCTTGGAAATGCAGTGAGCTGAGGCTGGATCAGCCAAATGTCTAGGTTTGCAAATAAAGGGCACTGATCTGAGAGTTTATCCAGAAGGAGAAGTAGAAATATGCAAACTAAAAGGAAAAACCTGGGAGCACAGGAATTCCTGGTTCCAACTTCCCTGATGCCAACCATTTTCTTGATCTTCCTGCGATTACACAAATAGTCCAGAATTTTCTTCTTTTGTCTAAAGTAGTCTTGAGTTAGACAGCTGTGACTTGGAACCAAGGAGGTCCTGTGGATTTTTTTGTGACAAAATTGAATGCTGTGTTCTTATTTTAACAGTAAGGGGTGATTGGGTTCAACTTATATGTATAATTACCTCACCACTCTATAGACATCTAGAACATTCCTGCTAAGTTATAAATGCAATTAAGATTCATGGAAGAAAGTAATGAAAAGAGATAAGTTTTGATATTGTCCTTCACAAACCAGACCCAGATCTAACATCTCTAAGTGGACACTGACAGATGATGGGGGTTAAAACAGCAACGGCTGTATCGTTGGCTGAGGATCCAGTTTGACTCTGGAAGGAACCAGGTGTGTGGAACTCAGTCGGCCTCTTCACCTCCATGAGTCTCTGTGTCCTAATCAATAATATGCAAATCTGAATAGGTAATCTCCAAAGTAATTGCCAGTGCTTTTTGGCTCCCACAATACCTATCTAAGAATTCTCTTTTCCTCAAGCAGCCATTTTCTGAGAGCAGCAACTGACAATATTTCTGGATACTAAGAAGAAAAATCTAAGTAAACCAAACATCTATGCTGAGTTTATGACTTAGAGGGAATCATTTAGCTGCTCTGAATCCAATTATCCTGGCATACAGAAAATACCAGTCCCTCAATTCTCTCAGCTTTCCTTTTGCAACAGGAGACTCTCAGGACCCACATCAGAGTACCTCCAGGAAGAAAAGTCTTGCGTAAAAGCAAATGAGCTCATTGGTGAGTATAAGTTGCCAGTCACAGGAAATAGACTTCACAGTACCTGGCATGCACTATAAAAATTCTTTTTTCAGCCTTTCAAGTCCTGAACAAGTACTCATGAAGTTTAATAATTAATCTACCACCATGGACCAGAGACAAATTTCTCAGTATGGAAGGTCCCTAAAAGGCATCTGGCTTTACTTCCTGGCCTATTCCTGTCCCTTCCACCCACCAGACTTCTCCAGGAAGAGGGAACTTCAGATCTTCCAAGATAACATTGCATCTTGGAATAGCTTTAAATCGTAAAAAGTTCCTCCTTTTATGAACTCAAATCTCTGTGGTCCTCTTTCCAATCACCTGTACCTAATTCTATCCCACAGGTCTCAGAAGGCACGTCTACTCCATGTTGGTTGAGAGCCCTTCAGCTGTCCAGAGGCGATGCTCACCATCTTTTCCATGGCTAGCTATCCTCTCGCCTAAGCTGCTCCTTACCTGATAAGATCCCAGGTACCTTCACTCTTGTGGTCACCACACCCCACTTGTTCTACATGCTCTTCAAGGGTGGGCCCCAGAATTGACAGTGGCTGGAGAGTTTGTTGCAGAAGAGTTTGCTATGCGTCTGCGCCATTCAACCCAACATCCTAGGGCATGTGGCGGAGCTCCTCTCAGACACTTGGACACTTCTAGTTGCCATTTTTGACTGCCTTTCTAGTACATTGTATTATTGTTCACAATCTTGGCTACAGCTCCATAGGGCACCACTGCAAGTGGATCACATGACCCATTGCACTGACACGAGCCTTGACCTTGTGACTTGCGTGACTAGCCATATGAGAGAGGACTGCCATTTTTGGGCAGAAGTCTTAAGAGCTACAACATGGTCAGCCACCTTCTCTCTCCCTCCCCCACGACGTGGACAGTGCTGTTATGGGCTGCCCCATCAGCTTGGCCCACAAAAGAAGAGACTTCAGGGCCTGGCTGCAGCGGAACTGCAATGGACATGTAACGCCAGCAAGAAACTAACCTCCATTTTTGCAAACCACTGAGGTCTTCGGGTGGTATGTTACTGTAGCATAACTCCACCTCCTCCCTTTGGGGAACACCAACACAGCTTATATAGTTAAGAAGTGGTTGACTACAACCTCTAGTCTTAGCTATGACCTGGTTTCCCCATTCCTTAATCCCACCCAAACACAATGATGATTCATAGTGGGATCCCAGTAAGACCATTAAGCATCATCTCTGGGACTTCTGTTGGAGCAAGTAGAAAAGAGGTATTCTTCTCATGGGGATCACCAGTTCTAAGTCTATTAGTGTAGAACTGTGATTCACCATCATTTGGCAAGAAACAGTTTGACTAAGAATGACAACAATACGAGTACAGAAGAAAGCAGGGCCAGGAAATGGAGAAAAAGAAGTGAGATTTGGACCCAGGCAGTGCCATAATTGAGGAAGTGCTAATAAATTGCCCCCTTTCTTTAATCAAGATTTTGTTTTGTTTCTGAAACTTGCAGCCAAAAACTATAGCCCTGAGCCAAATTATTGCAAACCAAAATACTCACATCCCCTGTTTGACAGTATCTGGGTGGAAGGGAACTTGAAAATCAGACTTCTTCTTCTAGCCTATGGTCCAGATAGAAACTAAGCTATTATAAATTGATAAGAATATGCCCAATTTGTAAAATGTACTAGGGATCTGTAATAAACAGCTTGACTCAGAAATTCATCCCAGCACTTAGCATCTTCATTATTGTAACATGCATCCACACTTAGAACTAACACTTGCCGAGTGTCTCCAGCACAGTTTTATCTCATTCTCTTCAGCTTTTATAAGCTTAGGGAGCTTTAGGTGTGAGGTTTTAATGAAATGGACATAATCTCCCACACCATGCTTAATTCTGACCCACACGATCCCACAGAAGTCTGAAAGCAGCCACAAAACAGTATTACAGCATCACATGTCCTGTGACGACCTGAACTGGGGAGGCGAGTGTCTCACTGAACATCAGTGCTTCTTGAGGCTTAACTGTAACTGTGTAAAAATTATGTTATAAAATATAAGCAAAGTTACACTGGACAACAAATAGCAACACATTTAGATTGAATCTCTATCCAGGCAAGATTCAGCTGGAAGTACCAGTGACCTAATGGACCACTTATATTCCCGAACATCTAGTCCCTTTGCTATAGGGTTATCTGACTGATTAGGTCCATCCAAGGGCTTCTGAAAAGCACCAAAACATTCTGTTTATTTGAAAAGTTCTAGTTTCATTTTTTTTTTGGCACCTGGGAGAAAAAGTCATTCATGAACAAATTTTTTAAATGTCCTTTGGTCATTGTGCTTAAACATACCTGAAAAATGCTGCTTTAGTCCAAAACTCATGTGGCAGTTGTCTTTTATCAAAAGGACATCTCCTCATGACCATTCAACCACAGGGCACTATTCAAGCTTCTTCTCTCTTATATGTGAAATATGAGGAAGGTGAGTACAGGGAATGCCTTCACAATAAATTTAGAGATAACACCAATGCAGCTTTCCCTGAAATGGCAGGGGGCAAGGAATGGCTTAGGAATGGCTTCACGGTAAGTCACTTAGAAAGACTGCTCCATGACAGGCTATAGGCACCAGGGACTGGAAAAAGACAAAGCAATGCTGCTCAGAAACAAACCACCTCAGGGGGTGTCCTAAGTCCTGAGAAGATGGACCCCAGGAGAGAGTTCTACGAATCAGACAAACTTTCAGTTTGACAAAAAACATTTTTGGTTGCTCTTCCAGGGGCTTTGTCCTCTGAACTCAATTGTAAGAAATATACTCTATTTTATTTTTTTGGAGGGAGGGGGGATGGATAAAAATGATATCTGAATTATCTTAAAGATAGATCACATTTCTAAGGGGAGAAAAAAGGGGCACATCAATAGTATGTATCCCATAAGGAAGCTGTGAGGCTTAAATATATGTGAAGGGCTTAGAATATGCATAATACACATAGTGAAGGCGTCTGCTATTATCATTAGATCGCAAAATATTGTTGGAAGCTTACTTTGCTCTCAAAGTATGAGAAAATATGCCAAAAGATAATATTAGGTTATAAACCTTCAGGAATTCTGGGAGGAAAACAATAAGCTGGAAAACAGATAAAATTTAAGTATTTGAACAAAATAATATAAGAATCTGGTGGATAAGGGACCACTTTTCTGCTTCTCTAAAGTAAAACATTCAAAAACTCAGTTGAGTTAGTTTTTTCAAAAGAAATCTCTAATTTTATGTATAATATTATATGGTTTACTGGGCAATAGTGAGTAGATTCTTTTCATAGACATTCTTCTGAACTATGGCATGATAGCACATTCAAAATCATGGAGACCCAAGTTTCATATTAGTGAGTTTAAAACCTTGGCCCTGCTTCAATTGCAGGGAATTCACTAAAAAATCCCTTTGATTTCATCTTATATTTAGATGAATCATAAGGTAATTTTTTTGTTTGGATGTGAGGGGCTAGAAATATAATTTGATTATGAAAGGTAATACTGAAGCCAAAAGCAAAGGAAAACAAATCCTGTCAGAGTTTCTGAAAAATGATATAAATCCAGAATATACATTTGTAGTTTGACAGTGGTTTCCAGGATACAATATACATTACTAAACTTAAGTCCTTTGTATTAATTTGCTCTGATTTAACCCCCAAGTAGAGCAGATTTAGGAGAAAAATCAAAGTCAACTGGGTTCCACAAAAACACAGAAGCCATAGAATTCACATTCACTAGTAATTATTACATTGTTAGAAAATAACTTAATAGAAAACTTGGGACCAATTCTTTGCACTCAAATAACTTATGTAACATTCTCACTGGACTCCATGTCCAGTGTATCAGTGTGCTCTGCATTTGTTCAAGGAAAAATACAGAACGGAATGCTACACATTCACCATACACATTGAGATCTATAGCCTCAAATAAAAATCACTACACTTTGACTCTAAAAAATAGCCAGAGAGTACCCGCAGAATTTCAAAAGGGAAAAACATCACAGCACAATCAAAGTGCTGACCAGGAAAAGTTGTTAAACAAAGTGCAAGAGTAACAACTGACATTTAGTTTTATTTTAAAACATATTTTCACATTAAGTTACCTACTTTTATTCTCACAACAACCCTGTGAGGCAGTTCTTGTTGGTCCCATTTTCAATGCAGATTTAGGGACCAAGGATTAAAGAATAGCTACATCACAGCTGGTAAGTGACAAGGAGCACAGGGCTAGCAAGTTGAAGATGCTCTCTCCACTGTACCTCACTACCTTCCAACACATCAGTAAAAAGATAAATATCACCAACCGAAGTGTTACAGAGTCATGCGGATTTCATCCTGCACAGAACTCTTTCCAAGAGATTTTCAACAGAATAAGGTACCCTCTCCTTGGACAGAGCACAACCCCACTAATGTTGGGTGACCTGCTGGCCCGCTGTGTCTGTACTGCCAGAGCTGCCCTACTTCTAGGGACCTGGGAAAAGGTGATATCATGCTAGGGGAACAGTAATGACACTGAATAAACAATCTGCACAGTTCACAAGCCACATCTCCAGCACTCCACCCCGCTTGCGACTTCACACCAGAGCAGCTGGGCGTTTCATTAGCACCTTATGATTCACATGACCCTTTAAAAAGCATCAAAAGCTTCTTTGGCCAGAGGTATTGCTGAATTAAACAGAATTAGCTAGTCTCTTTGAGATGAAAAATAACTGTACTTGGCACATATTTTAGTGGTCCTGCTCCTTTGGCGATTTATTTGGCAGGTGTGTAGGTAGGGGTAGGTGATCTCCATTTCAGCATGTAACTGGAAAGAGCAATTTAATATCAAAAAGTAAAAAGTTGTATGCATTTGTCAATTCTTCTTTTTTTCAAAGATTTTTTTATTGGGGCAGGGGAACAGGACTTTATTGGGGAACAGTATGTACTTCCAGGACTTTTTCCAAGTCAAGTTGTCCTTTCAATCTCAGTTGTGGAGGGCGCAGCTCAGCTCCAGGTCCATTTGCAGTAGTTAGTTGCAGGGGGCACAGCCCACCATCCCTTGTGGGAGTCCAACTGGCAACCTTGTGGTTGAGACCCCACTGGTCCATGTGGGAATCGAACCGGCAGCCTTCGGCCTTAGGAGCATGGAGCTCCAACCGCCTGAGTCACCGGGACAGCCCCCTGTCAATTCTTAATACAGGTGAGAGGTGGAAATATTAGTTTACAGACCTTTCCTGTTGTGCATTTCTGTTGCTAAATTTCTAGTCGGGTTTGATTTTAGAGACATATAAAAGTGGAACAAAGTAATTTAAAAAAACAAAATCAGAAGTTGGAAAGAAATGTTGATGGTTATAATTGAGAAAAAGTTACCATTTTTACAATGTAAGTGCTGAAACTAGGCTCTTTCCCAATCTATCTACACCATGGGTGGAAAGTGACAAGGTCAGAGGAGCTAGAAACACTCCAGCTCTTGAAATTTAGTCTTCCATCCCACTTTTCTAATAAATATACAAATAAAATGTCTTAAAAGCTAAATCTCAATTCCGTCTCTTCTTCTACAAAAATATTCTTTCATTTAACAAGAAAACTGGAAGATCACCATTCTTGCTAAGACCTTACCCTCTACCATATTCTAGCTGACAGGACTTTATACATTCTAGCATCTGGGCCTTTCTTCAAATGAACAGAAATCAGAGATGGGAAAATGATAATTCCTCCACTAATTCTCAGAGATACTGGTAGCTGGGGAGAGGGGAGCAAAATGGATGCAAGAAGCCAGCTCTTGGCAGAATCCTTAATTCAGTTAGGTTGACTTGGTGCCTTGCTACCTCTTCTGAACCACCCTTCTGATGGGTTATCATCCAGTCCTGGGTCCTGTGCTTCCTGCCATTTCCCACATTCAGCTGACCACAAGCACCTCTGGCCCACACATGTGTTTTCTTTGGAACACACAGTGTTAGCCAACACAGCATTTTAAATTTGAATTACTTGCCAAAATACAAAGTCCAAGAGTAGGCTGGATTGTCTGTGGTCCATTTGGAATCACTGCCACCCTTGTCTAAAGCTCCCTCTCCATACCAAGGGGAGGCCAGGACTGATTTTCCCAGAATCATCTACTCCACGTGCTGCTGTGTTAGCCTCTGCCATGAGAAGCACTGCATGGATAGAGAAGAGAAGAAAAGCTGAGATGATTCCAGAGCAGCAGCAAACATACACAAGGGATGAGAGATCAGGGGGTAAACTGAAGCTCTCAGCAGCCTCCCTCGGCCCCTGAGAATTACCCACTTCAGTGCTGTAGAGACAGTGAACAGTAGCTTCTTCAGGCTCATGGAGCACTGAGGCTCCCAACTGAGAGACAATTAGAGGTTCTCAGAGGGGTCAGAGATTAGCCAAGGATGCCTGAATGCACCTGAGTACCACAGACAAAGAACTGCGGGAATCTTCGAGAACTTCCTTTGCTCCCATCCTCTCCAAGTGGTGTAAACCTGACATTCCCTTACTTAAATACATAAAATGTCTTCTGTTTCCCTGATCAAATCCCAAACTGATGTAAGGTTTTTTGTAACTACTTACATTTCCTATTCTTTTAAAAAAAATTATACCATCTGGCAGAATTAGACTCAATCCACATAGCAGCAATTGTCTCTGGCAGCTCGCCCTTTTGGAGAAGGCCACATCATCCAATGGTCAGCACCCCCCAAATCTGTGACAATGAGGCCACTTTCTGTGCCACGTTCACCTGCCTGGTACCCTGTTGGCATTTAAACTTAAAAATTCTGATCCAATTCTTCTCCTGCCAGCCCCATTTCCTCTCTCCTGTTCTCAGATGACACCAATCCCTACTTAAATTTGAAGTGTACACAGTTTCTTGAACCAGGTATCAGTGTGCACTCAAGGGCACAGGATAAGCATGGCCCATATCCCTGAAGCATCTTGACTGGTAAGTTGTTCCTAAGGAAAAGTAATTTGAAATATTATTTTTGTATCAAAACAACTATGGATAAATTATAAATGAAAATAAAAAGAGTATCTCTTTTAAGATAAAGCACAAAAACTCAAAGAAAGTTTTAATCTTAAACTGGCATTGCATGGGTACCCATGAGTTCTCCTCTCTGAGTCCTACTGAAGAACAAAGCTGGTCTGGTCACTGGTCTGCTGAATGTACTCCTGATATTATTTATATGAACAAAGAACTCTTCACAACTGAAAAGATTAAAATAGACTAAGAGGAATTTAACATTAAAGATACGATGTCTAGAATATGATAATTCCTATGAACACAAAATACCCAGATATTCATACTTACGAATACATGTATAATTTATCTTCTGAATATTTAGTATCTACAGGACTAGATACAGTATTTAGATGTTTGGAAAGACAACGGTTTTCAAACTCTGAATAAACAGGAGTGTTTTGAGGTATCAGGAAGACTGAGTTTAAAATCAATTAAACAGTTGTTTGAAATGACTGTTTTGGTCAATTAGTGACTTCCTGACCAATCTGTCCAACTACAGGCATAGGTTTCCTTTCCAAAGAGCTATTCCTCAATATTTCAATCACCACAAGGAACTCAGAGGCCTACAACTTCAGAATATGTCACGACTAAAATACACACTTCCACGCCATCATTTATAGGTTTTGCACTCCAAATTCATCCTTTTGCAAATCAAATTCACCCTTTTGCAGATCAAATTTTTCCACGAAAATGTTTTCTTTTGTAATAAAAATAAATCCAATGTTGTTATTGTTAAAATTAAACATTTTATTGCATGTATTTAATAATAAACATAAAATACTTATTTAAACCCAGAAATACTTATTTACTTATAGCTTCATTTATGATGATTCTCCTGCCGCTGCTCATGGTAATTTCATATACATGTTCATAAAATAATTATGACAATCTGTAGGAGTAATAGTTGCAAAGGAATGATTAATAACATCTACTAAATGTTCATGGTTTGATGGATCAGCCAAAATATTTCTTGCACAGAACTTAATTTTTGAAAAAACCTCTTCAATAGGGTTCATCACTGGAGAGTATGGTGGTAGAAATAATAAAGTGTGTCTTGTCTGACCAACAAGATCACATACTTCCTGGGTTTTGTGGATGCTTACATTGTCCAAAACAAACCACACTTTCTTCAGATTAGCTTCATCCAATTTCTGCAATAATCTCTGAAGAAATTTGCAAAAAATATTTGAAGTAACCATAGAATGTGCAATTACTTCATGCCACACCATCTCCTGAATGTTTATTGCTACAATTAGAGAAACATTTCATCCTCTAACCATTGGCTTTTGATCGAGCCTTCATTTTTCAAAAATTAAGTTCTGCACAAGAAATATTTTGGCTGATCCATCAAATCATGAACATCATTTAGTAGATTTTATTAATCATTCCATTGCAACTACTATTCCTACAGATTGTCATAATTATTTTATGAACATGTATACGAAATTACCACGAGCAGCAGCAGAACCGTTATAAATGAAGCTATAAGTAAATAAGCATTTCTGATATTAAATATTTTATGTTTATTATTAAATACATGCAATAAAATGTTTAATTTTAACAACTTAACATTGCGATTTATTTTTATTACAAAGATTACAAAAACATTTTTGTGGAAAAATTTGATCTGCAAAAGGATGAATTTAATTCGCAAAAAGGTGAATTTGTTTTGCAAAAGGGTGAATTTGATTTGCAAAAGGGTGAATTTGGAGTGCAAACCTGTATTTATATGATATTACTGAGATTCAAGACTCCAAATTACACATCAGTTAGTGAGTCCGTTGTAATAGACAAAGTTATCACAGGTTGGCCTTGCTGTTGCTATTGAAACCACATAAATATTTTATATTAGTCAGGATCTCTCTACGGTTGTGAAAAGAGTTATGCACTTAGTCATTTTTGGAAAAGGTTAACTCCTTTTCCAAATTAGGTGCAGAAGAAATCCTAAATAATTTTCTTAAAATTATGCTAAGGGCACATTTATTCTACTATCTACTGTGAAAATGAATAATGTCCCAGGATTCAAGCGGAAATGTGGACCCCATTTCTTCTTCTTCCAATAGTGCACATATAGAAATAAAGGGGTGCTACAGAGAAGGAACAAACAAGGCTGCCCAGGATCCCAATATGTTGATCCTTGGATACTCTTAAACATAGTCTCTGGGTCCACTGCATCTGTCACTACCTCCTCAGGGTTTTCTCAGAGCCAATCTTATCTCTAGGTTCAAACCTAGAGACAGAGGCCATGGCTTTTTTTTTGCTCATTTTTACCCATAAGCCTGTGCCCAGCAGGTTCTTGAGTAGGCTGATTCATGTAATCCCAGAAATATACCTTGACAATAAGTAAAGTGACAATATTGAACATCACTTCAGCCCTGTGCTCCTGGAAAACAGCAACACTTAAGAACTTCCCCTTGTGGGACGGCAAGAAGGAGCCAAGTGACACTTTGGAATTAAGGGAGCAAGCAACAGATTTGGGTTATTTATGCAAAATCAAGTTTTAAAATTTTATCCTTTTAAAAAAGATACATGTATGATGTATCTACATGATATAATACTTGTATATGTGAAGTCTCTTTACATTTAGTTTGAGCCAATTCAATCTAAACCAATGAACAGGTATACAATAAAAAATTTAATGCTTAGCTATTTTTCCCAACACAGTGTAAAATAATACTGGGACTTGCAAACTTTTGATGTTAATAGCTTTGCTCACTTCCTATCAAGGCTGGTTTCAGTACCCAGTTGGTAATGGAGCCAAGGGTTGAAAGTACCTTTAAATACATGTACAAATAGTTCTCAAAAGTAATGTTATTAAATAGATTATCCAAAACAAGAGATGAAAAGAAAAAAGAAATCTCCCCAGCCTTTTGTGTTCCAGGAAAGGGCTCACTTCAAAGAAGTACCCTTCTCCCTATGATTTAGACTTTGAACTCAGGAGAACCCCTTTCCTACCTATGCCAGGGCCAAACACAGAGCCTCCGAGTTCCCATTCTCTGTCTCATAAATTATTAGCCGAACTGCTTGACCCTATTGATCAATCAGGACAAAATACCCACTTACTTGTAAGCTCATCCCATTCTCCACACCCTTGTTTACCTGTTTACTCCTCCCTGTGAAAGCAAAGCCCTTTGTTCTTGATCTTTGAGACCCTGGCATAGCATCCTCCCCATTGCAATAATCTTTTAAAACAATGTCCTCCTTTCCCAAGTTTGAATTTGTTTTGTTTTTATTTTGCAGAAGGAACTACTCAAATATTAGCAAATAGGTTATTCTCTTAGCACACAATATACCACAACAGTGCCAGTCCTCTCGCCACTACCTCTCCAACCTGCTCCCAATGCACAATAATTAGGAAAGGCCATCAGTGGACAGAGCCAGGGGCAGAGAATGGCCAGGTTTGTGTCCAGATTTTGCTGGTGTGTTCTTTGCGACTATGTAACCCTTTCAGACATAACTTTTTAGCATTGCCCTTTTTAATATTTATCACACCTCTACCTTGACTATTATGAAACATTCATGTGGTTTCAACTGCTAAGCAAGGCCAAGTCTATGACAACTTTGCTGATGCACAATGGAGTCCGCTACATTAATGGGATGAATCCACTAAGTAATCAAATATGTGTTCCAGGTTGATAATCTTCTTCAAAATGTATATGCTTCTTTTAATAAGTCATAAACTAGTCCAGTTGCATTTCATAGCCTTAACATAAACACCTTAAAACTATTTCCTGCCTTCTTACGCTTAACATCCTTCACTTATAGATCTCTCCTGTCTTAGCAACTACCATTTTATTGTTTGTTTGTATACACCTGGACTTTTTTCCTGAAAAGATTCAAGGGAGCTTATGTAAGAGAACATTCTCAACCTTATAAACACGAATGTCTGGAAATCAAAAGAAAACACCGCAACTAACTACATGTTTATTAATCATTTTAGTATAATTAATGCAAAGGAAAGGCTGTTGGGCAAAAGAGCACATCAATATAGAAATATTTTGTATTGCTGAATCCTAGAATTGAGAAAACATGCTGTAACAACACACTGGAAAGAAAAAAGGCATTTTAGTAAATCTGCAGTTACCCACTCACATAGTATGAAATACTATCAAGTTATGACTTCATGTCTGGAATGAAGGCTCAGTTTCTGAGTAAAACATTTAATCATTCTTCATAAATTCCATGAGAAGAAAATAAAATGACTAAATAACATATTGATATTTAAAAAGTTAAGTTAAATTAAGAATAAGATGACTTTATTCTAAAATTAAAATTAATTTTCGTGAAACACAAATATTTACCATATGGCTAAAACGTATTTCAGAAAACTTAATCCTTATAAATATAGGTCTCAAAAGTACATCAGAATACTGTTTCAAATTTAGAGAAATTTTATTAAATCTAAGAGACAATTCATACCTTGCTTATAAAATTGGGCAAATAAATCTAAATCTTGATTCATGACAACTCCCAACTCTCAAATTCTTCCCCTACCAAATTGAAATCCAAGTGCTATTTTAGGCATAAAATTTTTCTAACTGGTGCAAAATTTCAAAACTGATATAAAGATGTTTTAAAATTATAGTTCTGGAGGATAAGTTTATCAAACTTTTATATGGTCTCAGGAGATTTACTTTCCAAATAATTTTACAAAAACTTGATTCAATGTTTTGTGGGGAAATACACATAATTTATCTAGTAAACCATGTTATACAGTAGCAAAGATTCATTTAAATAATTAATATATTATTGACAACTTCTAAAAATTTGACCTAATGTAAACTATGGATTTTATGTGACAATGATGCATCGGTGTAGGTTCATGGATTGCAACCAATGCACCACTGTGTTGTGAGATGCCGATAATGGGGGAGTCTGTGCAGGTGTTTAGTTAGAAAAAAAACATCTGGCATCCACCAACAGCTAGGCTGTACCGTTCTCTACTGAACATAAAAAAGTTTCAGAGATTATCAGAAATTATCACTAAGAGTGAGATAGGCTGGTGGGCTTCAAAACCATCAAAGAAACTAAACCGCTCACAGACAGCTAATTTCTAAGCACACAGATTCCTAAATCTGTAAAAACTTTGATCAATTTAGCTATGTAATCAACAATAGAGGGGCAATTAGTTTGACTTTGAACTGAGTAACTCAGAAGTTGTGATATTACCTAAATCTAGTTATAGTTAAGGGCAAACATAAAAATTCGTAACTACTAAGGTATTTCATTTCCTTTTCCTTTTATTCTTCTGTCTATCCCCCAAGATAATGTCTTACAGGTTAATGAATTGTTTGCTACATAATATTTAAGAGCTTTGAAGTTTGGGTACATATAAACCTAGCTACTTAGGATTGAAGATTTAATTATGGATAGTTAAGTAAGCACTCATGGAGACACAAAACTCAGAAATAAATGCTCCATATTTTAACTGTTTGAGATTTTTAAAAAAAGTACATTCACTTATAACATAGTTGGTGATTGACAATTAAGGAGCATATTATACTAAAAATACACATTGATTATCTGAAATTCAACTCTCTTGTATTTATCTGGCAACTCTAATATTAGACAAAATGCTTACACTAAATTATAAGCATTCAAAATATTTAAGTGCTATATTTAAGTAAACAAGTTTGTGTCTTAGTGGAGATGGTAAGGGTGAAGAAGAGCATCACCGCCTATAAAAAGTAACCTTATTCCTCAAAATGATAAAATACAAATATACATTAATATTCTGAAAAGAAAATTTAAATAACAATTGATGTTTGTCATTGGTTTGGAATAAACTCAGAGCTGTTTTATGAGGAAACATAAGCAGTTGAAAGGAAATGTATTTTCAAAATGTTCAGAGCTGAATAATAAATATAAGTTTGAGAAAGTACCCTATAAAAATATAGTAGCTGCATTAATTGCTATTTTCCAAAAGTTATCATAAAATATTTTAAAATAATTATGGAAGTGAAAAATGACTAGTGTTCAGGACATGTGCCATTGCCTTAAATATCTGCCCTGACATATACTATTTTGTATTTGATTTTGGAAACTTCCAAGGGTGTGGGACTCCCATGATGGGCAGTTTCTCTAAGCTTCTGAGGCAGTGATGGAAGGTGTGCATAGGAACCTTGAGAAAGTGGCTTCCTGAAGGTGTGAAAATGCCCATCTACAATGCTTGGTTGATCTGTTCTTTGAGTGTGAATAAACTTGCAAACTTCCCTCCTTATCTCATGGTACTAAATTGAAGATTATTGTATGTGCGGAAGCAAAATATGATACCTATAGTTGAAAGAGCTTGTTAAATCCCAGGGAGGCCTTCAAACTTGAAAATCTTTAGAATTCAAGCAGAAACAGATGCTGATAAGTCAAGCTGACTGAAACATTCAACATGGCTGAAGACACATGAGTCATAATTTTATTACCATCTAAGGATGCTATAAAAAAATTATTCCGGTAAACAGATTTCAGAATTTGATTTGTAAATAGCCAACACAAAGGCTTTGTCTGGCTGGTTGGTGAGCACACATTTTAATCTTTGGAAACCCTCAAGCTCACAATTCCCAAAGCATTTACAAACTAGTCATGGCATTCCTGAAAGTAAAGCACAAATAGTGGCATTAAGTGCAACTTTTCTCCATGGATAAGAAAATACAGATCCTGTACTGATTTATATAGATTCAGCGTAATACAAAAGTTTGTGTAGAATGTTTTCCCTACACTTTACTCATTGCCTACATCAGTTAAGTCTTTAAATTTCCAAGCCTAGTAATTTAAATATTTCTAGTTGAGACAGATAGAAAATTTGCCTTTGGATGTCTGCCTAAGGGATCGAAATGTGGCATCTACTTGAAAGACCCAGCTAACCCTTAGAAGAACGCTGGTTGGGAAGAGGCTGTGGAATCAATGGGGTTCTTCTTTAGGTGTCAGTCTTCACCAGGAGCATCACCAGGTGGAATAGAGGGACATGAAGTCAGTGCCCTCTGCTTCCAACAGACTGAATTCTGAGAGGCTATTCGTGTTCAAATACAGAAGCTCCAATGCCAAGGGATACAGAGGCTGCATTCAAAGACATTCCCAAGAGCAACATCTTTCGGCTTCTCTTCCTTTGACTCAGAATATTAACCTTTCTGTTTATTTACTAGTTGGATAGCTAAGAGTTTATGTTGTCAGCACACATGTAAAAATTTTTATATTTCCTTCAGTCCCTGTAAACTTCTAGACACGTCCCACAGAAATGACATTTATTTTTGCCTCTCTTAAGTCCATCCTCAACTCATTCTACTTTTGTAACTTATTTCCTGGGGTACTGTTATCACTACAAATGGGCACATTTGAGGCACAACTTATACAAACTGCTCACCAACCATTGACAGCCAGATGTGAACCCAAGTGCTTTTGTTTCAACGTGCGTGATCGACTAGGCAACCTGCCTCTCTAATGCTAGGCCCATGAGGGGCTCTGGGTTGCAGGTGTTGTCCAAAGCTTGTTCTCTTCCACACCTGTTTCCTTTTTCATTTTATTGCACAACTGATTGAAATGTCTGGAGTGAGAACTCCAAGATATCTTAGCATCATTCATTTCCAATTGGCCTAAGATGAGAACAAACTATTCCAAACAGCATTAGAACATTAGACAAAATAGTAAGACAGGATCGATTGCACCTAACCTTTGGATCACATTCAAATGCCAAACAATGCTGGGATATTTCATAATAGAAAGAATGTTAAAAAATACCATCAAGTAGTGGGAATGAGAAGTATGAAAAACACCTCACATGCCTCATGTCATTGTAAAATAGATTTTGGGGGGGATAAATCACAAATACAAATTTGGCTTGGGTATATTGTTTCACTGTGAGTTTTTAACTAAAAAATTAGTCAAAAAATCACTTTATCAGATCAGGTTAGTTATACCAAAGAGATGTAAGCATCTGACTCTGTTGGAAGAATTTGTAAATATCTTAGATGTGATTGCAGGTACAATACGACTCAGGCAAGAAACACAAACACTAATCTACAGGAGAATTTTTAATTCTTCACCTTGAGAACAATTGAAGCATATATAGTCTATCCCTAGGGAAACTTGTCTCCTGTCATGTAGTTACATAACTGTAGTTTATGTTGTAGAACCTCTAAAGGGGTATGAATTGGGAGCAAGTTGGAAGCTAGGGCAATTGAACCTACATTATCACTGATTTATAACAGTAATAAAAAGATTAAAAGAATATTTCTTTGGGTTGATGGGGGGTAAGCTATAGAGTAAACATTAGTATTTGATTACAAATAAACCAAGTTATGGCTCAATTAAAAAAATCATGAACTGGTAACTGTTTTTGCCTAACTATGTTTTAAAAGAACTGTGTTTGTGACTTGCTCTGCTAAAAGTTTATTTGGCCTCTATGGTTTATATTAACACATATGTGGAGGTAGCAGGTTGGCAGACAATGAAACTTGGTTCTCAAACATAAATGCAGCCTTCAGGCCACCTGCATGTAGTTGAATCTAGTTCTCTGTTACAAACACATCTAAGCGCTGCCTTTAGTCAGAGCCAGTGCCAGATCACATCAGGGTAGTAAGTGTAGGAGGCAACAGTTTCAAAACAACTTTCTTTTCTGTGGCTTAAAATATATTTGACTATAGTTTCAGAGTTTCTTATAGTAAATAAATAATTGTATGAATGTGAATGCAATGAAAAATCAACCACAGCCTGGAATACTAACTAGTTGACATTTTATAAAATTGCAGCAGTTTTGGTAATCAAAGTGTAAGTTAGGAGGTCGATTTTGCTCCACATTTTAGTTCGGAACTATTATCAGATTATCAGAATAATCAGACTGCATCCAACAGAACCGGTCAGAATTGCATAAGGCACTAAGTCCCCCATCTACATGGTCATGCTGTAGTCATAGCACCAATCAATGCAAACCTAGCTGCGGGTAAAATGACCACTGGCACAGTACCACTTACCCAGAATAATATGAAATTACACTTGGCTAATAAATCACTCAGCCTTCTTTTAAACTTCACATCTGTTACAAGGCACTAGCAAGATCATACTACCATGACCCAAGCACAGGTTTGGTGGCATCTTTTTAATGAAAAATATTTACCACAAAATAGGTTCTCCTCAAAAAGACATGTTTTGTTACTTGACATTGTTAACTAAACTTTCTTAGGTGCATTCTTCATATCCTGAGGGAAGTTAGACTCTTCAGCATTTAAACAAAACAAATGCACAAATGGTACCCACTTCCTGGTTCCCACCCAGAAAATTGGCAGAAAGAAAACAATGTAATACATTTCATTAGGTACCTTCTATATTAGTGCTCAGGGGGTAAGGGAGAGTGGAGAGGGCTAACAAACAGAAAAATAAATAGCTGATTCCTCCCACCATAGATTTCAAAGACTGCTAAGCAGCCTGTGACCCAAAAACCTTTACAAAAAATGAAAAAGAAATCTTCAAAGAAGTATCAGCAATTTATGGAAATTTTAGCTATCCAAATCAAATCTAAATCTAATGACATATCTTTATAATCATGACTACAGGGCTTTAAAGATATTCATGTAAATATGAATCAAATACCTATCTCTACAAGGCCATGTTACTATTTTTATTGTATCTATAGTTTTGGGACCTGTGGTCAGAGAGAGAATGTATCTTTTCCATTCATAATGTATTTGTGTGTTTTTTTTAAATGACAAACATATACAAATCAAATCAATCACATTTTATTTTGAACAAATCATTTGTGAATACAAAATTATATTAAAAACACAAAATTCAGTAAAACATTATATCAACTCAATTAATAAAGTTGATGGAATATTATTTCATTCTCACATATCTGAGGAATTCGGCTTGTTCAATAATTGCCACATCCCCCAACATTCTCAAATAGCTCTTGGCAGGCCTTCCCTTTAATCTCCAAGAGATTTTACAGTCTGCAAGGTCAGTCTTCTCTGATACCAAATGTGGTTAAGCAGTGAAATGATGTCTATTATATTAGATCCAGCAATGATAGGACATGTTTCTACATATTACCATGACCAACATACAGGTGTAATCAACCTCTCATTGATCTGTAGATAGTTCTCCTTGTTCTGTTAAATTACGAATTTCAATTATAATGTGAATTGAATGTGTAAACTTCATTATACAGTCATGCACCAAACGAGAAGACTTCTTTCAAGCTCATTTAAAACTTTTCAACTTTTCCAGGACCGTATAGATACTATCAAGATTTACTTTCCAAAACGTTGATTTAAAAATTAGCCAAGAATCGTTTGGTAACCTCTTATAACAGATGCAAATGGCAATGAATACCATTGCTAAGTATTTTATTTCAAAAATTTTACCTGAAAAAGCTAAAAATAGTTTTCCTTCGTCAAACTTTTGGCTCAAGAATGAACATTCATACACAGCTTCCATTCATATGCTCATCCCCTTTATTTTAGATCTAATGTCATGGGAATTAGTACTATTGCATAGGAAACAAACCAAAGTTCTGAAATAAATTTTTCAAAATAATTATTTACAAGTAGATTTTTCTATTAATAAGAATGAGGTAAAACTCATTAGTGTGAAAGGAAAGCTTCAGAGATCTTGTCCATGAATTCAGCAAGATTTGTCTATAATATACTTGGGTAAAATTGTGTTCATCCAAGAGCAGCCAGAATGGTCAGAATTATAATAAGCTAATAGTTTAATTTTTGTAAAATTCTTAGGGATTAGAGTTTGAAAGCAAATCAGGTAAGTCTCAATCATTGAATTCCCTGAGAATTAAAGCTGATCAATATTCTAGATAAGTAAAACTTCACCAAATTAGGTTAATCAGTAGCGACCATTCTGTATTAGTGTAAAGGCTGACCACCAAATACTTAGGAATGAATTCTTTCATTTTTAAGAACGAAAACAGATCTAAGTTAGTCTCTACACAACACAGAGGTCCACACAGTCTCATTTACTATAAATATAAACTAATCAGAGCATAGAGAAGTACAGGTAGTATTTTGTGCCTGGAAGACAGGTATCTTCAACACCTATTTGTTGAATAAATGAATGAATGACAGTCTAATAAGGGACATTTCAGGCTAACAGCAGTTGAATATGTGAAAGTTACTAAACATTTGCCTCATAGACTGAGCCACTTGAGACGAGATTGTTCAGTGACTTTCTACAAAGGCTGAGAATTAAGTTCGTGAACTTGTTGCAACAATGTTGCTGACCTTTTTTGATATCAGAGGGATTATTCACTATGAATTTGTGCCAACTGGACAAACAGCTAACCAAGTTTACTGCTTGGAAGTGCTGAAAAGGCTGCATGAAAAAGTTAGACGACCTGAACTTTTCGTCAGCAATTCATGGCTCTTGCATCACGACAATGCATCAGCTCACAGGGCACCGTCTCTGAGGAAGTTTTAGCCAGTAAACAAATAACTATATTGAAACACCCTCCCTACTCACCTAATGTGGCCCCCACTGGCTTCTTTCTTTACCCGAAGATAAAGAAATATTGCAAGGAAGACATTGTGATGACATTCAGGACACCAAGGGCAATATGACAACAGCTCTGATGGCCATTCCAGAAAAAGAGTTCCCAAATTGCTTTAAAGGGTGGACTAGGTGCTGGTGTTGGTGTATAGCTTCCCAAGGGGAGTACTTCGAAGGAGACCATAGTGATATTCAGCAGTGAGGTATGTAACACTTTTTCTAGGATGAATTCACAAGCTTAATTGTCCAACCTCATATTCCTCTAGGATCACACTGGCTGCTATGTAAGAGCCCAACATGAATGAAGACAATGAATTAAAGAATTTACCTAGTTCCTCCCCACATTTGCCATGATACTTAAGTAATAATTTATTATGTCAGGCCATAGAAATGTAACAGCAGTACCTGATAGAAAAACAACCCCAAAATGCTAGTTTAAAACACGTACAGAGCACATGTGAGTGCACAGATGGCCCCTGAGGAAATGTGAAAAATGTTGAACACCTCAAACCTTAGCAGTTAATGCCAAGGGTTCCAAATGTGGACAGTTATTCAAGAGGAAGTACCGTGACCTCATTCCATCTGCCCCTCTTCTCTAGACAGTGGCCAGGACAAGCACCAGTGCGCCAACATAAGCCCAGTTCCAGGAGGGTTCAAGCCCAGGGCTAAGACCCTCAGAGAGATGATAGTGCTGGCCTTCCTATTGGTGAAGTAATGAAAATCCAACAGGGAACCCTGGCCCCTTTACCTGCCCCTCACAATAAATGATGCCTCCTAATCTAAAAGCTAATGCTACATTTTAAGCATTGGACTGTATGTGGACTTGTGGATTTACAAAGATCACTCTGGTAGTAATGGAGAAAATAGATGGAAAGATCCAGATTAGAAGCATTTATGAGAATCACTACTTGTTGAGAATCACTTTTTTGTAGCTGAATGCATACTAAACTTCAAAAAGAATATGTGAGGCCCAGGTCCAGGTTCACCACCCTCTTGATACTGGACCACACAAAAAGGCTAATTTTTCTGAGTTTCCATTTTCTCATGTAGAAACTATTTCCTCCTTCCATTTCTTTGTATATAAATCCAAGATAGTAACACCTGTTTCACAGAGCATTTACAAGTATTAAATGGGAAAGAGAACACTTATATATACATATGTATACACACATACATACATGTGCATACATATATATAGTGAGTACTCTATCTGCCAGGCATCCAGAATGGGGGATGGGATGAATACTGGAATGAACAAGAAAACCACAGTCCCTGTCCTTCTTAAGCTTATAAAGCAAAAAGTATATGAACATGTTTCATAAACTAAAATGTGTCTGATAGATGAAAGGCTTTGTTATTAAGTCATCAGCATTGTCACAGCACTTCCAATGATGAATGTGGCATTTCAACAATTTTAAAATCCAACTTTTGCCATTATCTCAAGATAGTTGAGGAAGGAAATAAGTAATTCCTATCACATATACAACTACATCCCTGTTTAGCTAAGAAAGTCATGCTAAAAGACCAGCACACTTCATTAAGTTGTTGCATTGTTTCCTCAACATGTCTGAGGAAACCAAGACACATTCTATTTTAAATACAAGATTACCCTCAGGGAAGAGCCGTCTGCTTTTATGAAGTCCTGTCGTAACCACAAGGAAGAAAAGAAAGAAATTTAAAAGCCAGATTAAGCAGCTCCAGCTCCATGCCAAAGAAAGAGACTCTAGCCCAAACAGGACAACCTTCTAGCCCTGGCAAACAGTAACTTGGGATCCTCTTTTAGAGCAGTGCCAGTTTTTCTCAAGTGTTTAGATGCCTTTGCCAGCGGTGGCTTTCGTAACCTTGATTGTATGAAGTGGCTAGGCATGTCTGGGAAAAGATAAGCCAAGTGAAATACAGATAGATAATTCACATCTACTAACACACGGACTTCTATCCACGAAGTGATATTCTCACCTCAAACCAAAGTACGTGGAACTCTAGTTATTTCCCCAAATGTGTTGGCTTTCAGTCTGCACAAGTAGAACAGCTGGACAACCAAGCCCTTACAACATCGGGGGCAGCTGGGAGACCTACCACTTCTCTCTGTTCATGCCCACAAAAGGCCAAAGCAAGGTAATGCATGCATAAAACTCCATGCTTGAGATATGTTTCTTTGGATTAAGGTCTTTGTCCCGATTTAAAGTAAAGATTCACAGAAGTGTCAACACAAACGTTTTCTCAGTCACAGTTCTGCTTATTATATCATATTTCTGAAAGTGGGTTTTAGAGGTGAGGGATGGTCTGTTATTAGCCAGTTATTACTTCCACTCTACCATCTGTTTTCCTTGGCCTTTAACTTACTCTAGGACTCATCGCATTGCATTGCACTAGAGTGTAAGCTCCCAGCTGGCAAGTACTGTCTTTTTCATCTTCATGTCCCCTAGGCTTATTAAAGAGCCATTGTTCACACACCAGGAACTCCTTTTTCTACCTTTGTTTCAGTTTCTTGGTCACTTTCCATCATTCAAAATACTCAATGGCATAGCATAATCGAATGGACACCATTAGCAATTTTCCATTTTGAGTACCACGGCAAATCTGGGCAGCTAAAGTTTTAAGGAGAATCTCAAGAGCAGAAATCATGCCTTATACATTTTTGGTATTCATAGAATCGAGCCATACTGGTTGACCAATAAATGATTATTGAATGAGTCAATGAAAGATCAACATTGTTATAATTATATTTATTAAATGCTTACTATATGTTAGATATTACATGAACAGCACTTCAATACATTATTTTTTTAAATTTCTACTAATAGTAGTACCTATGAGGTAGGTACTACTATTATCACCATTCCACAGATGAGGAAACCGAGATGTAAATAAATAGAGGAATGAATGAACATGATGACAACATTTCTTTCCATTGTTGTGTAAACATTAATGTATTGAATTATTGTGTGCTTACTGTAGGCAAGGCTCTATTCAAGATGGTGAAATTGGAGCATGAGAGAGAGTGTCAAAGGAGTTGGGAGGCAGATAATGATAAACTCACTAACAATGAAGGGAATCAGATAATTGATAATTATAGAGCCTGATTTAGAGTGAGTGAGGAGTTGAGGTGTTAGGTGGTATAGAAAGACATCCCTAGGGATAAAATTTAGGCTGAGACCTAGGAGAAGGCTTGCTCATCAGAGCAAACAGCAAGGCAAAGGGCTTAAAGCAAAAATAGTTGAATCCGAGCAATAAAAGTAATTCCAGTGTGGCTAAAAGGTGCAGAACCATGACAGGCCAAGTTAGGGATTCAGAGCTTGTTTTTTAAGTCCACAAGAAAGTGTTAGAGGTTTTAAAGCAGAGGGATATCATCTGACTTAAATGTTAAGAAGATCAATGTGTCCAACACGTGGACAAGGGCTTGACCAGAGGTATATGAAGCAGGAAGACCCTCAGGAGGCCACTGCAGCGGTCAGTCCAGAAGTGACAAGGGGGAGACTGCAGGTCATGGTCGGGCTTATTTTTAACCCCTTATCGTTTTTTCACTATGGAGCTGCTAGGCCTGGCAATGTTTATAGCCTGGTTATTTATGGGTATTTTACAACAGCTGGAATATCTAGTTTCTAACATTGTTTTTCTCCTTTCGACCACTTTGATTTTAAAATAAACTGATGGTACAAACATAAGTCAGCAAGCATACGTAAGAAAAAGACAATCGTGTTTATCCTGTCCTCTAGTAGGTATGACAGTGACCACCAATCAGTGTTGGCTTCATGCCCACATACTAAAAGAGATTTGGGGTCTTCTGAAAGGCCCTCTTATCCCAAAGTAAACTCATTGATTTACCAGTTAGTCCAAAGTTCTTACAGAATTTTTCAGTGTGCACTTCCCAGAATACCAGTGTCAAGGGAAACAAGTAGAGGTTCTGTGGTTACATGGGTTTAGGAAACACTACATGTTATAACAAATTCTTAGAAATTCAAAATTTGCATTAGATACTAGTCTTGCCATAAAGAAAAAGAACCTTTACATTTATTTAGCCCAGCATTTCTCAAAAAAATATCTAATTATGAAAC
Source organism: Rhinolophus sinicus (assembly GCF_036562045.2). Taxonomy (NCBI): domain Eukaryota; kingdom Metazoa; phylum Chordata; class Mammalia; order Chiroptera; family Rhinolophidae; genus Rhinolophus; species Rhinolophus sinicus. The sequence continues at coordinate 52,679,854 of NC_133758.1, forward strand.
TCTTTCTTAGTATCTCACTGTCATAAAATAATGGATTAAGATATTAAAAGTCTATGTAAAATGAAAATATTTCCCAACAGGAATTACATCATAAAATTCAAAGGGCCCTTTGGGGAAGGAAGAGCAGTATATGATTTAATAAGTAGCAGTCTTTCTGAGCTACAAGGGTACCCCTGAAATGACTGGGATGGCATTTACCACTCTCCTTGTGAACAATTGAGTCACAAGCCACTAGAATTGGGATAGCTGGCCGAACTCCATATTCTATTAGCTGATTGTTCAAGACCAGAATTGCCCAGGATCACAAAGTTAGCATGTGACACGACAATGTCTAGAATCCAGCTGGCCCACAAAACCCGCAGAGACACTTTGCTGTGGCCACCGTCCACACAATTAACCCCTGGCCTGTGCCTGTTGGAAACAGTTGATGGGGAGCAGAACAAAGCTGGAATCTTTGGAATCTTTGCTTCACTTAAACATAAAGCTCTGTTACTATCTAAAACATAGCAATTTCACCTACGGAATAAGATTTAATACCTACTTTGGGGAGTTTAAAGGATAAGAAGTAATGTATGCAAAATGCCTGGGACTGAGGACCAGGTGGTTTCTCCTTTAGCACATTTATTTCTTTTGCATTTCTCAGAGTCACTAGCACAGTCACATGCACAAAGCAGATACTTACTAAATTGTATTAAAAGATTGAATAAATCAATCAACTACTCCAAATAATTTTTCATATGATACTTCATATGTTTTATACAGAACTTCAAGTTTTATATAGAAAAGGCTATAATAAACTAGGTATTTTACATATTTAGATTTAGCACATGGCAGGCACTTCTAAGTTTAATCCTCTTAACAATCCTATGAGGTAGGGCCCATGATTATCCCCATTTTACATATGGGAAAACCAAGGGGCAAAGAATGCAATAGCTTGCCCTATGACACACAGATTCCGTGCTGCAGAGGTGGGACCAAATCAAGGCAAGCTGGCTCCATACTGGATGCTCAGCTGCCATTAAAATGGTAACTAACTCTATGTAGTGACTTTCCATGGCATAGCATAAGATTGACAGTAAGGAGGAAAAATAGTAAAGCAGAGTGTGAGAAGCACCAGTAAATCACTTTATATTTAAACAGAATCAAGGTCTGCCTTGATTTAACCCACTCTGAAACCACCCAGATTAATGGTCATGACTACATGAAAATGTGTATGATTTTAGCAAGGGTACTTGAATTTCCTGATTGTGTCAATCAGTTACTATAATTAAGGCATCAGTTCTCAATTAACAAATTACCATTTTCCACACTGATGAAATATCAAAGCTCCACTTCACTTATTTGCTCAGTACTTTTCCACATAGAGAAATTGGCTTACCATCTGGTAGGTAACTATCACATACACAAATGCTAATGAACAAATTCAGACAAACTCTGCACTCCATGAATCTTTCCCACCGATTTTAATGCATCACATGAGATCTGTGATGAGACTTATGAACTCATAACATCTGTTCCTGGAAATTAACAAGATCCTACATTTGTAATATGCCTGCAGGTGCCACCGTGGAATTCCCAATAAGGTTGTATAAGATACCGAGTGAAATTGCAAATGCAGCTTTAAACTTCAGAACTACTATATTAGAACTTCATGTAACCCATGATCCTATAACTCACTCTAATTGTATTGGAGTTTTTTATTTATTTGTTTTTGGTATTGAGTCTTTGAAGCTTTTCTTTTAAATTGCTCCATATATGATAGTCTTTTATATCATTTTAGAATTCTCAATATTTGGACCTCTTAAAAACTATAACAAAATAATTCATTCTTAAATAATTCCTTTAAAATGTTTAAATCAGAAAACTATCATTATTACATCAATTCAACTAAATAAGCCATCCTTAAAGGAATCCTAAAAAAGTGCCCCCTTAGGCTTAGTTTGACACCTAACATACTCAGTTTGAACCAGGTACTAAGGCAAAGGAAATTATTCAGCAACCTCCGTTTTTTTATGAAAGTATCTGATTGTTATCACTTAAATCTCAATCTGGGAATATGTTTACTAAATTCAAATGTCACAAGAATTACAATTAGGTAGGAAAATTTAGATGTCCAAAATGTATAAGATATTTTATGGCTATTAAGTTCAGTATCTGAAATTACAGTAAAAAAAAAAAAATCAACCAAGAAATATAACTCAAGTATTAGATATACAGCTCTGATATTTAATAAGATATGAAAATACATTTTATTTACTCTATATTGTATCACCATTGCCTTAATGTAGCAAACCTGAGATACTTCACTGTTCGACAACCTTCATCTGTACCTACAATTTAAGATGAATCCACCTTAGTTCCTATCTTTTGTGTATTTTACTAGTGATTACTTTAAAGAATTGTAACTTAATTTAAAACATCGTGAGTTCCCAGAAAGCTTACTTTACCATCATAGATGGAAATACAATTGGCCTTACTTTATCCTCATCAGTTATTGAATTCCCATCCCCAGAAGATCCCCCTCTTTCTGGTAACAACTTATTTCCTAGTTAAAAACAGGTTCCCCTGGTACAGAGACACATGGAGTCAATATTACATTCCTTTGATTCCTTACCAATCCACAAGGCTCTGAACTGCAGGAGCCAAGGCACAATTCAGGGTACAGTGTTCAGGAGACAGGTGGGGTGGGAAAGGCCCAGACACTTGGAAGTAGAAAGGAAGAGAAGCAACAGACCATTTGGTTAGCCCTTTATTTGTCAACCCTGTGCTAGGTTCCTGACACATCATTTCATTTACTCCTTACAATTATTCTTGAGATAGATGTGATTTTTGACATTTTTCAGGTTGGGAAACTGAGGCTCAGAGAAGCTATACAACTTCAATTTGTGTTCATCTTATCACTAATAAGGAGGTAAGCAAAAGTATGAAACCCAAACTTTGAGGTCTGATTAACCCAAAAGCCTATGTTCTTCCCCTCACCCGTCAACCTACTGGAAAAGTCCCAGAAGCCTGTGGAGGAGGGAAAGGAAAGGAAAGAAGGTGAGAAAGCAGTTATTACTGAAGGACAAGAAGGGGAAGTGAGAAGGTGCTAAAATATGTTTGGGCATGTTACATTTTACCTGGGATGGGCTCTAGGTGGAAGCACTGTCACTCTGACAGTTTATCTATTGACTTTAAACCTGTACTTGATGAGAGACAACTTTACCCTGCATCTATGTAGCTACATGTCAGATGGATACCGATGACACTCTAGAGGAAAATGTTGAAAACAAACCAAAACCAATGTTCATTCTGGACTCATTCAAGGAACAATATCAAGGAGATATAGGAACTGTGGTGCTAAATGATGGGTTTTCTTACAAGGCAACTGTAACTTAATTACTTTTTGCTAGAAATATACACACAAGAATGATGACCAAGACTTTTAAGGAACACTAAATAGTGTATTGCTAGCATGGAAACAAGACCCTTAGGAGTTGAGTCCCCTCACACAGCACGCAGTGGAGGGTGCAGAGTGATTTAATGATGTCTGGAGTAAGGAAAACCAGTGCCTGGAGGTCAACACTGAGTACGACACCATAGGTGACCTGCAAATCTTTTTATTTGTCACCTCTGTGTTGCTTAATTTTTAAGGAGAAAGGAGATTGGGAGACCAAAAAGTATATTTTCATATGTTTTTAGTCAGAATTGAGGTAGAGATGAAGTGAGCCAGGGATACACAGACGAAAAGGTCTAAATAGTAATATTTGGAGAACTTAAAGATAAGATTTTTTTTAAATCTTGGGCAATAGCCAAAAAGAAACCTAGAAAGCAATATGTCACAAGTGATAAAGGGTATGAATCAACAACAACAACAACAAAAACAGACATGAGTTTTCTTTGACATAGGAGTAAAAAAAAAAAAAAAGTGCTATTTTAAGATAGGAAAGGCTGGGCACATTATGAATCAGTTTTGGATTACTGTATTATTTTAGTGAATTCTGGGAAATATAAAATGGGAGAGAGCAAGAAAAATTGGTCAAAATCAGAGGACAACAAAAAAAAGTAATTGAAAGAAACAAAGTCACCAATGGACTATTAAAACCACAATTAAAATATGTTTTTAAAAAAATGCATTATCTGCATATTGAAATTTATGATACATTATTATATGGTGCAATGGTATTCAAAACAAAATTTGTTTGACTAGTACACTGCTCCCTCTTTGAAAGACTAGCACTACATTTTAAATAACACCTTCTGGGAATAGATCTAATACGCAATTCCAAGTGTGGATATATTGGAATAGATAACCAATCAGTGTCATAAGGGTAAGATAATATTTAAGATTTGTTTCCGTCTAGGTAGTAACTTTGGGAAGCTATGCCCTTATTCTAAAGATAATTGTTCAAAATATTTTCCTATCCAATTTAAGAAATGCCTTTGGGGCCTGTGCCACATCCTTTTAGATAACCTGGATGGTGGGAAATTGTTGCATGTTGAGGATGGTTTTAATGTTGGAAAATAGCCCAAAGTACTTATATGCGGAGCCCAGTGAATGAGGTGGGGTTTGTTAAGCAATGCCACCATGGGTCAAAAGTGCAGTGACTGTAAGGCAAAAATGATGACGCTTTAAAAAATATTGCTAGAGGTTTGTGGTTGTTAATGAAAAATTCTAGGCAGCCGGAAGTTTCTGGAAAATACTGGCTCACCAGATACAATCTCCATTTTATGACTACTCCTCTTCCCATAGCCATGTAATCTGACTTTTCATCCTGTCTCCTGACCCTCCAGAGGCAGTGTGCTATAGCAACTCTGAGGTGGTAAGCCTGGCTCTAGCTAAAAATGCTTTCTTGCTTACTAGCTGCTCTAACTTCAGAACCCAAGACCAGCAAAGTCAGAATTAGCCTGGGGTAGGCAAGCTCCAATCTTCAGTTTAAAAAAGATGGAGGATGAGAAGGTGAGGGAGGGGGAGGAGGGTAAAAAGGGAGGGAGTAGAGAAAAGGAGGAGGGGAAAGAGGAGAGAGGGAGAAGGGGAAGAGGAGGAGGCAGAAGGAGAGGAGAAAAGGGGAAGGGGGGAGGAAAAGGACAAGGGGAAGGAGGGAAGAAGGAGGAGGAGGATGCAGGAGGCTTTAAAGTGCAGGAAGCTCACAGGCCTACAGCTAGCCCACAGCTTACACTGCGGCCAGGTGATAGCAACATCTGCAAGTGTGACTCTATCCTACACCCACCTGTAGTTTTTGTACACCTCCCATTTCCTTTACCTGGCTAAGATCTCATAAGGTGTACAATGTCATTGAAATGCTACACGTTGTGATAAAACTCAGTATTTTACTCAAAATATATTTTTTCTGACTAAAATCTTGTTTATACTGTTCTATGTCCCTACAGTTTAATTTGGCTTCAATCAAAAACTCCACGTGATTTTGTTTTTTTTTTTAGGCATGTCTGATCATAAACTATTGGTGAAATTCCTTTATTTCTGCAAAGCTACACACAGCCAATTCTAAACCAAATTTGATGATCCATTTGTTGTTATTACCATCTGTGGGGGCAGAGCCCCAGAAAGTAGTTTACAGGCTCTCGGCCTCACATGGAGGAGTGCTGGCTCGGGTAGTAGATGGCCGTCAGCTGTGGCTGATTGGCCGTCAGCTGTAGCCAGTTAGCCAATTAGCCGCTAATATAACTGCTGTGGCTACGCTAGGAGAGAGAAGGAGAGGAGAAAGAATGGGGGCTAGCAAGAAGATGGCGGCTAGGCTGGCAAGCGTGGATGGCGGTTTGCAGACAGTGTGGATCCAGCCTCCAGTGAGAGTATAGTGCCGCCAGAGAGAATATAGTGGTATGACTCCCCTACCTATGGCTCCGTGGGTGTTCCTTTTTGGCCTCACCATATCCTGCGTTCTTGTATGGGGAGCGGGAGCAGAGACCCCGCAGGCCTCCCTGCACGACAAATGGCGCAGCGAGCAGGGTCTCCCGCATGACACCATCACTGACAATGTGTGTGTGTGTGTGTGATTCTGCACTGGGAGCAAGTGAGGGAGAATCGCTGAAATATTAGGATTGCAAAATCTAAGCTAAATTGTCTCTCCTTCTTACTAACTGTTCTGAAAAAAATCTCAATCAAATATCTAACATGAAACAAATTAATTTAATTAGCAGTTTCTAACATTTCTTTGAGGTCAAGAGTGAAATAATGTAAGTATGATGGTTATTAAAAGGGAAGATCAATTAAGATGTGAAAATTCTGGAGGGTTGGCTAAAAAGTAATGCTTCATAGTCATACCTTCTAACATTGAAAATAATTATGTGCAGAAATATTACTGTGAGAATCACGAAAATATTTCTTAGCCTTGAATTCCTTCTTTTCTAGGTGATGTAATTTGAGGAATAAAGTTTCCAATAATTGGCAAAGTTTCATAGCTCATTATTAGCAGAATTGAGACTTGTTTGTTAGACCTTCAGACCAGGGCCCTAATATTCGCTTCCTAGATTCTCTAGCAGGGGCACATATATTTCTCTGGCAATGTCAAAGCAGACCGCTAATAGCAGGCAGGTACAGTCCCAGGAATGCAGAAGAAGGGAAGAAATAGCAGGACCGGGGACTGCTCAATTCTGCATAGATCTATAATGCATTTCCATGGAGCTTTGGTTCAAAAGTATCAGCTTGTTAAGATTCTACGTTCTTGCTCCTTTTCTGCACCTGTGGCCGAAACTGTTGACCTAGCAGATTTGACCACAACAGAAAACAGATCAATTCTGTGGTTCCAGGAGAGCTGAAAACATTTTAAAAAATAATATGCACTTCAAGGATGATGCTTCGGTCAAGCTTTACCACTGTCAAATGGGTTTTTCCTTCTCTATTCACTGCAAAGCAAGTAAAATGTATTAATTGCCATGCTGATAAAATTCACATTTATAAAAGTCACAGAGCATGTAAATTAGACTGGTATGAATTTTATATTCAAAAATGTAAAAGCCAATAGTTATAAGACACTAGACCTAACTCTATTTTCAAACTTCAGACATATTCAAGAGAAAAAAATTTAATCCACGAATTTCTTAAAAATCAATTGGTAAATATTTCTTTAGCGTTCACTGTGTATTATAGCCTTTGCCAGACAGCTGAAATATCATGATTGGATACAGTTTTACTGTCAGAAAAACCTATTCAAAAATAGTGTATATATTTTTGTATTTGTTGTCCCTTGGTATCCAAGGACAATTGATTCTAGGACACCTCCCTACCCAAGCTAGAAGATACCAAATTCCGAGGCTGCTCAAGTCCCTCATATAAAATAGTGTAGTATTTGCATAAAACCTACACACACATCCTCCCATACACTTTAAATCATCTCTGTTACTTAAAATACCTAATACAATGTAAATGCTATATAAATAGTTGTAATACTCTATTGTTTAGGAAATAAGGACAAGAAAAAAATTATGTACAGACACAACCATCATAGACCTAACTACACAATACACATCAGCAACAACATGATTTTGTTTTTTCCAAATATTTTCAATCCTCAGTTAGTTGAATCCATGGATGGGGAACCTGGAGATAAGAAGGGTGAAATGTATCTGCCATGCTAGGCAGTAAGTTAAGTGCTGAGGCTATCAAAGATTGCACAGGGTCCTTGAATTTGCAGATACATGGAAGGGAAGAGAGCAATCATATAACTAAATACAAAACTCTGTGATAATACGTATGAACCAAGTGCCAGGTGAACACTGAAGAAACAATTCTTTCTGCCTGAAAAGGACAATTAATATGTCACATTATTTCAAAGGTAACAATGAACAAATGGGCACAGAGACCTTCCAGCTCTGACTGGGGGACTTAAGGGGACCAGACAGTCCTCAATTTACGATGGGTCGTGTTCCAACAATTCCTTGGAAGTTGACTGCAAGTCCAAATTATCATCCCAGGAAACTATGCTGCTTCCGATGAGCAAGTCCTCAGAATAGCCTTTAACTAATAACAATGCCTAAATTCTAGAACTACTAATAACACCTAAGATTTATTGAGTATTTACCATGGGTCAGGCACTGCACCCAAGCACTTGACAAGCACTGTCAATCTAAGCCTTGCAACAATCTTCTGACCTAGGTACTATTATTATCAACCCATTTTACAGATGAAACAACTGAAGAACAGAGAGGTAAAACAACTTGATCAAGGTCACACAGCTAGTATGACAGACTAAGATCTATACCTAAACATTCAAGCTTTAGAGCTGAGGCTCTTAATCAAAACAGTATATTTCCCCTTAGATGTCAGAAACCACATAATACAAATAACAGAAGGAGGAACAGAAATAATTTTTGTGTCCTGTTTCCTGCGTGTAAAGCTAGCTTTAGGAAAGATGTGCTACCTTTGGTATTGGAACTCTTCTTGGTAAGCCCCTAAATGTCCAATGATATTATGACCTTCTAAAAAATATCCCTGGAATCTAGACCATGCCTACAACACCATTTAACAACTGTCTCTCCCTATTCAGTTAAAATGTCCATTCTCTCCCAACGAGGTGATAGAAGGAAAATAAGCTGTTTGAATTAACTTATAATAATATATGGACCACAAGTTGTAGTCTTATCTTTCCACAAATATTTACAACTTAAAGGAAGAGACTTGTTACTCTAAGAAATGGGATGGGGAGAGTGAAATGAAAGTGTAATTGGCCAACATAGTGGGGGTACTTCTTCAAGGGGACCTAGTCTGCTCTTCTAAAGTTAAGAGTACTTGGGGATTTTCTCAGTGTCAATTACATTCCAGCCTTATCTCAGTCCTATCAGGCAAACCATCATTGTCATTCCCACCTTCAATACCTTGCTTGGCCAGCAGCCCAGAAAGTTTGTATTCTTGTCCTGGTAGCAAGCAGATTCTTTTCTCTAGTTGATAGATGGCCCCTGTAGCCAGTTCTAAGCAAACACAACTCTGTTCTTCACAAGTCCTCCTTTCAAAGTTTCTGGGTCTATAAACTGCCTCAAGTCTGGGGATTGATTGAGGGATTGATTGAGGGGCAATGGCTCTGTGTTGGTGATTCAAGTCAGACTTTTATTGCTTAGGCTAGAACTCGTCTACTTAGACAAATCAAGCCAGAATTTAGTGGACTGTACATCTATTTCACTTCTAGGAACACCATGATTAACAAGCTAAATGCCACAGGTCTTGGAGTCAGACTATTTTGATTACTGCTTTGACTCCACTGTCCATTATGATAATGATATCCACCCTGTCTTTGGCAATTAAGTGGGCCTCTTGGTGGCCCCTGCCACCCAGAATACAAGTATTTCCATTGAACTTAAGAGATTCCAGTTAAGTGACAGCAGTTCACACTATAATTTCTGACCTACAGAGAAGAGCAAGCACAGAGCACTTCAAGGATGCTAAGCCTCCAGTTACAAATTTATTTCTCACAGTAGTGGTGAAATGTGTGTTCTCTGTACCTTCACAAGGTAGGTGAGCAGGCCTCACGTGATAAACCCACTTTACCATGCCACTCCCCCTAAAAAGCCTTTGGCTCTTTTCCTCTATGGTATACCAAGGCAGGTATGGCATTTTAATTTCATTGGGCATAGGTCACTTTTTGGTCCATGCTTCAGCCAACCAACCAAACTGATAGACCTCTTTCTAACACTTCAAGCTATGACAGTGAATCCAGAATCTCTGCTTAGCGGTCCTGTACCAATAAATTTGGCCTGATTCAACTTTAAGTTCCCCCCACCATTATCCCATACCCTTAACACCCATTCCTACACATATTCCCCAGACTTTTGTCTGTGTAAATTAGAAAGCTTACGCAGTTCTTTCAGAGTGCAGTATACCTGCTCATGGATCACACTTTGTATATCACATTTAGGAGCCTGCTGGTACTGGAGTCTAGTTACAGGTATAGAAGAAAAGTGGGGATGGTGGGGTAGAAAAGTTGGCAGTGTCTGCAAGGCACATTAAGTTATCTTCATCTACAAGAGGCATAGACTGATATTGGTATGCTAATATCCATTCTCTCTTTCTTTATCACTGCAACACTATCAATTCCTCTGTTTTTAGCTGAGCACATTACCAGCCAAAATAAAGATGACATTCCCAGCTTCCTTTGCAGTTAGGTAAGTGAATACTATTATTAAATTCAAGCTAATGGGGTATGAACAGAAGTGATTCATGCAACTTCCAGGTCGTGACCTCAGAAAGTGAAGAAGGGGTGTCCCTTCTGTATTTGCCTCCTCCATCCTTCAGCTTAATGTGGGCATGGGAACAGGATTGAATGCAATACCTGCGAGATAGCAGAGCAACAACATCCTCCTTGGGCATCATAGAGCACAGTTCGCATACCAACTTTGGTTCCCCTACAGCTTGAATATCATGTGAGAGATAATAAAGTTTATTCTGTCTAACACACATTTCCCTGAGAAATCTATATTGAAAAGAGACCTTATGAAGAACAGAATTGCCTTTGCTTAAAACTGGCTGCAAGGGCCATCTATAAATGGGGGAGAAAAGAATTGACTTGCTACCAGGATAGGAACACAAATTTGCTGAGCTGATGGCCAAGCACAGTATTGAAGGTAGAAATGGCAATAATTCCTGATTTTGACTCAGGTAAGGCTGGAATGTAATTGACATGGAGAAAAGCCCCAAATACTCTTAACTGCAGAATAGATTCTGGAGGGCTTTGAGCAGTGGAGGGCACAACTGGCTCAGCACATGGGGAGGATGTAAAGAGGCCAAGATATAGGTTTCAGGTTTTCCAACACTGAAGAACACACAGGATATAAACCCACTGCAACAACACTTCTGTTGACCAAGATGAAAGAGCAAAGACAAACCTAGAAGAACATCTATGAAGGAGGTACTTGATTTGGACAGCATCTGTACCTAAGGGTCAGTGGCACCAACAACATCATTGTAAATGTGCAAGTAAAGAGCAGAGGGAAAACTTGCACTGAGCACACCAGAGAAGGTTGCAGGGAGAAGATAAGGTGCTGACAGAGTCTAACCTAAAGGGGAGAGGGAGAAAGGGTAGAGAGTTCAGAGCTGGAAAAAATACTGAGGGGCGAATCATCTGAGTTTAGATAATAGAATAAATAACTCCCTAAGAGAGTAAAGTATTAGCAACATCTTTACCCCCAGATGTCTGATGAAATTGCAACAGACAGCCAGAACTAACCACACAGATACAACAAATCCATTCTTTTTTATAAAATGTATTTAAAATTTGAAATTCGTATCCAAAAAAGTTTAAATATGCCCATCTATAGTGTCCTAGTTTAATGCAGAACCGTGCCTCCCAATATAGTAAAAGAAAGGAGAATTCAAAAATAGCAGGTTATTAATCAGAAAAAACATCACCATCCTATATGATAAAACAAAGCAAACAAAAATTGTACGTTCACGGGAGCCTGGAAAAACATTTTTTTAATTGCTATTTTATATAGTTTTTTTTTAATACACCAGTAAATAGAAAAAAATGCAAAATTGTATGTTATCACTCTTAAATTTTACAAAGTTATTTAGCTAAATGTTCTATGCCTAAATGTTCTATGATAATTATTGGACAGTTCAAAAATTATGATATTTTTAAAAAGCTGTATGTCTGATGCAGTCTCTCCACAGATATTAATTACCTGACTTCAAGTCTCCTCATTCGTCTTGATCCTGCCATGTCCTAATGGATCTGAAAGGCCAAGTGGAGGGTCTTTTGAATTTGATAAGCATCATATAGGCTTATAGCTCACAGCCAAATATTTTTTAAATGTTTTCCAATACAGTTTTGTATTTAGCCTCAATCCAATAGGATATTTGATTTATTTTGTTTACTCGATTCCAGGTCCATGAAACAACTATTTAAATCTACAAATCTTACAAAATTTAATGTTTTACAATATATAGACTGTATCACTATATTGTTGTTAATCGATTGCTCTTAAATATTCAGGTGTGCTTATACTTTTCTAAGTTCTCCTGAACATTTAAGGAAAAAATTATAATATTATATTTTTGTTACTATGTAACTTCATATACAATTCATTGTTAGTAACATAGGATCTTTAAAAATGCCATATAAAAATAGACAAATAAATAAATAAAATCACATTAAATAAAGACCATGAAAATTATGGCATGGTGTCTGAGAGAAAAGTAAACACTGGCAGTATAGTTCTAATAGGACATATTATTTAACTAGAATGCAACTGCAGATACATAAAATATTAAACAAAGCTGATAAGAAAAATCCTGATAATTAAAAATTCTCCTGCCACTCACACACCAATTTTCATAGCATAATTTGGCTTGAGGAAGGTATTAAATTGTTTTCCTGTAAATCCACGTACACATGTCAGTCTCCTTAGGACTAATGTCACCATCTGTTAGTGTTAATTTCTAGGAACACATTCCTCAAGCATCCCTGCTCTTCTCATCTTAATTAATAAATATAATAATAGTACCCGCCTTCTTGAGCACATGCAGAATGTCAGGCATTATAGAAGGTGTGTGGAGCACACTATTTTACAACCATCCATAAAAGGAAATATTAATATCTCCATTTTACAGGTAGAAAACAGAAACAACCAAAAACAACTCTAGGATCACATAGTAAAGGGCAGAGCCTGATGTGAATGGAGATCCTTTAAATTGCCAAGTCACCACACCCTCCTCTCCCCAAAGGTAAAATCCAAAGCTTCCTGTTTACCTCTGACTATGAGCAGTACACATTGCCTACATTGTGACATACCCATGATAAACTACAAGGTGGACACATGGCTCCAGCTTCCACTGCCCAGTTGACAAAATGATTATGCCCATCTCTGTTTATGAAATATTTTATTTTAGAATTAAACTGAAAATTTCTAATCCTTTTCATTATTACTTTTTCTCTTCTCTGAAAATGATAAATATGATCTACTTATATAAAGCCAAGAAAGTGTGACAGAAAAGAAAATGACTTCAACTGCTGTGACTACGTCCTTCAGTAGCTGAAAGCCCCTACCCTCGAAAGCCACAGCAAAAGAAAGGGGAGAATCTTAACTCTGATCAGGCTTCATTTGTAATTCTTAGGGTATGTGTAAGTGTAATTTCAAAATGATAGATTCCATATGGTGAAAAAACATATTATACAATAGAGAGAAAATTGTTTACATAACCATACCCATACGTATTTCAAAAGTGACTCCATATTTTTGCTCAGATTTTATTTAATCCAACTATCTCAATAGGGAATTTTAGAGATTCTTCCTAGATTTGCACTATTGGATCCAAGTGTGATTTTTCCTCAGAGCACTCATTAGTTGGTTAGTTCTTTCTGTGTGTCACTGTCTCCTATTGTGCTCTGTTCTTTCCTAAGCTATGGTCACTTCATTTAGGGGAAGTATAAGCTACTGATGCTACCATTGGCTCTGCCCCTTCTGGACCAATCTATTTTGTCCAAGCCGGGCTCCCTTCCCCTCCGCTGAAAATGGTTAAGTCAGTGCTTCTAGGCAGGACATTAAGGAAACTCCAAAGAACACTAGGCAAGATGTAAGGAATGGGTCAGGAGCATGTGATTAAAAATATATCAATCCACTTCCAACCCAGGAATAGACTAAATCACATACTTAAAGATGAATTTGAATTTGATAAGCATCATATAGGCTTATATCTCACAGCCAAATATTTTAAAAATGTTTTCCAATACAGCTTTGTATTTAGCCTCAATCCAATAGGATGTTTGATTTATTTTGTTTACTCGATTCCAGGTCCACGAAACAACTACTTAAATCTGCAAATCTTACAAAATTTAATGTTTTACAATATATAGACTGTATCACTATATTGTTCTTAATCGATTGCTCTTAAATATTCAGGTGTGCTTATACAGTAGAATCATGCTAAAAGAAAATAAATGTAAAAATATTTCTAAAGTGCTCAACAATGATTAGATATCATTATAATTATTAAAGATTGCATAATATTAAGGAAAGCTTTGTCTGTTTTGGTTTTTGGTTTTTTTCATGTATTGTTTGAAGGGAAAAACATCAGAAAAGCTATCCAAGCAGTTATAGATAATTTAGGAGATCTTTAAAATTTTTAGTTTCTACTGATGTGGAAAAATCTGTCACTGGATGTTCATTTTGAATGGCAAACAACATGTAATATTACATCATGGTTTTGTTAGGCATTTAACACCCAAGAGTCACATAATGCCTAATAGAGGCCTGATGTCACTCACAGTGTCTCTCTAAATTTCTTTTATAGGGAAAAAGAAATTTTAAGCATCAGATTAAACTCAGTAACAGTTCATTTTTAACATCCATTATTAGGTGAAAATGCTAGAGCATCTCTGTGCATAAAATTTTCAACATCAATGTTAGAGAAATGGGTTTAAAGCGAAATACGTAAGCTTCTGCAAAGTCTTGGCTTTGAAGGCTGCCTTGCCCCGATATAAATAGATGGCTGAAATGTAAAAATCGATTCTAATGCAGACCTTTGCACTGTCCATGCATATTGGGGAAACCTGAATATTTGATTTAGTAGAACCTTGGGAGTAGGCAGACCTGAAAACCCTCTAATAACCTTGAAAACATCCACTTCCTATAGAAATGAGTTTAAATCAGGCCACACCTGCCCAGCCCCCCCTTGTCCCATCAATTACAATTATTAGAAGGCATCATTAACCCTGGGAAGTGGGTTGTCTCTCTTAAGCAGCAGCCAGGAAGTGAGGGGGGGTCAGTCCTCTAGTCTTCCCAGGAGCTCTCCTCTCTTCCAGTCAAGGGGTGAAGTCCAAGGTCCACGCCCTTCACCGTCCCCTAGGTTAGCTTTCCACAAGGGTGGTGGGGCGGGGGAAGCAACAGGCTCTAGACCCAGCAGGAGGCCTCCACCCCCCCTGTAGCCTGGCGCGCGCATACACACACACACACACACACACACACACACACACACACACACACACGAGGTTAGCCTCCCGTCGCTCAGAAGACGCCTAGGAATCCAGAGGAATGAACTGGAAAGCGAAGGTAGTCTAGAATCGTCCGGGCCGGGCCAACTCTGTCTGTCCCGGAATCCAGGCAGCAGGACCGCAGGCGGCCAAGGGGCTGTCATCTTTGAGTCCCTGGAGGCAGATCCAGGAAAACCCCGGCAGTGGAGCGCACGTATGCGTCCTGGGCTGGGAGCACGCCAACCCTTGGGCCCAAGCTTACCGATGTGAACACTGCGCCGGGCCCACGGGGTCCCGGGAAGAAGCTGGGGACAAGGGGAAAAGGGGCCGGACTGAGGCGGGACCACATTCACGGGACAATGGTCCCTGCTCCTCCCGGCGCCCCTGGTAGCCTCCCTCCTCGTGCTCAGGAGCGGCCAGCTGCGGCTCACGCCTTGGGGCGTCTGAGCTGGGAAGGAGAAGCCCCTAGGCCCCACTGGAGGGCAGAACTCCACAGTCCTACTTCAACTCAAGGGCTTTGCGGTGTAGACCACCAGCCATTAGTCGAAATAACAATGCCCCAACCCCAGTGGCCGAGGAGCATCGGGGCAGGCAAGCTGGGTCCTGCAAGAGCCTAAACTCCGAGAGAGGTCGCTGGCAATCAGTGGGTAATCCCTGCTGTCATTTCCCTTAGCTAGTTGTGCAAGTCACTGGAGTGGATCGAGCTGGCAGCAGATAACCATCAACCTAACTTTTCCGACAGTCACCGCAAGCTGCCATCCCGCAGAGAGGAGAGGGAAGGGAAAAAAGTGGAGTGAGAAGGGGGGCGGAGGTGGGGGAGAAAGAAACTGTGGGGGAAAGAAGAGGGAGGGAGATGGAGGGCCAATGGAGAAGAGAGGGCCTTCTGACTCTAGTGCCACTCCACAGTCCTCCTCCCCCATCAGTAATGACAACCACAAATCGGCCTCACACTGAAAGCCCCCTGTCAACTCGGGCACTAGCTTCCATTCGGTGTATAGTAAATGTTGTATATAGTACAGTAACACCCAGTTGCTTTCAATATCCTGCCAGCCCTGAGACAGTCACGGTGCCAGGCGTTTCAGATACACAGACAGTCCCCAGACCGTGACATGACCTGTGAGTAACGCACCAGAAGTAACCTGGCGCTGTTTTCCCCAGTCGATTTCCCAAAGCCTTTTTTCTTCCAACTTAAACCAGCTGGCGGAGAAGTCCACATCAGCTTCCTGGAAGCCGCGCTCCTCATCTACATGCGTGATTATTAAGGACAAAGATCCCCGAAAAATGGTCCTGCCTCGAAACTCAAACGGCACACTAGAGGCCAAGGCCGGCATGAGTGCGCTGGCCCTTCCTGCTCCCTAGCACCCTGCGATGCCACAGACTGATTCTACTCCGAGAACCTTCTCAGGTTTCCGCGGAGGTTCCCTGCGCTGATGTCCCTGAAACCTTTCACTCACTCGTCATGTTAACACCGACTACAAAATCCTCTCTGTAGCTGGGATCAACCCTCAAGAAACACGCTAGAATCCCCCTTTTGAAAGATTACTTGCACAAATAAAACAGCACAGGTGTGTTGAGTCCTCAGCCTCTGGCAAATGCAAATTGGTGGCCTTTTCCGCGAAGGCCACGCTTTCTTTGTAAATACAACTGCTACTTGGTAAAAGGTTCTGTTTTCTAGCTCTGCTGGGGGAAGGGGAAAGTAAGGCGCTGCCAGTCATTCTTAGGAGTGGGATCGAATCTAAGAAGCACCGTCCATTAGAGAAGAAACGCAGAATCTCTCACTTCAAGCACGCTGCCAGTGTCTTTAAGACCTGACGCCCAGTTTCTTTAAACACCCTGCCAGCCCTATAGAAAGAGATCCTTGACTGAGAGTCCATGAAGCTCTCTTCTGGCCCTCCCTTAACCCTCACCAGTCCCAGAAAGTCGCAATTCAGCTTTCGAATCCTTTAAAGACCTGAAGACCCGGCGCCTGAAGGGCGTAACTGGGTCTCAGTAGTCTGAGAGCATCCCAGCACTTTGTTGCAGGGGCTTTTGTGGGAGTAAAGGAAAGTAACTAACTTTAGGGCACTGCTTCCCTATACTTCTCCCTCCTTTTCTTTTTAGAATAACCGGAGTCCTTCAACTCTTCCGTCACAATTCTGGGATGTGGGGGAGAAGAGATGGCTCTGTACCTTCCGGATGCACAGTGTGCTGTGCGTCTGGGGACAGAGGGAGAAGGGGCCCCCGGCAGGATCCTGTACTGCACCGAGGAAGGGAGTCTACAATCGTTTTCCAGCCAGATCTGTATCCTTTTTGTACAAGTCAGCATTCCACGAAAGATATTCCACGTGAGACTAAATTCAACGCAGTCTCCAGCACATGCCGATCCGGTCTCCCGGACTCTGCAGCTGGACGGTTGAGACCCTAAACGTGCGCCCCAGCGCGGGAAGTGAAAGGGCCATGCTGTGACACTCAGGACAGCACACGTCTGACGCCTCCAGCCCCGGGACCCTTACGCGGACTTCCGAACCGAGTCTGGAATTAGAGCCCTTAACTTTGAATTGTTCGGAAGCCCACCCCCCTCCCCAGGCATCCCCTTCACCCTCCCAAGTAACCTCAGTGAGTGGACCGCACTCACCTACTGTCAGGCAGATGGGGAGCAGCAGCCTGAAGATGAGCCCGCACACCACTTCCGAGGCCATCGCTAAGGTCAGGCGACTCCGAGCAGAGGGGAGAGGCTCAAGGGTCCCTAGGACTGGGGCGCTAGGCCCGTCCCCCCTAGGGCCTCCTGTGGCCTGCGGCTCGCAGCCGCCTGGGCATCGCCTCGACGAGGGCCGCCGCGCGATCAGTTTCGAGTGCGCGCTCACCGGGCTCTCGGCCGCCCCTCACCCAGCTCTAGGTAGCCCCCTCTCCAGACGCCAGAACCCCCACGGCCCGCCCATGAAGTGTAGGCTCCCCAATCCAGCGGCTGCGACTTCTTCAGCGGGTGGCCGGGACCCGGGCCGTTCGCGGGGGCTCTTTGGGAGGGTCCGGAGGGGGCGGAGCGAGGAAAGGGGGCGAGAAGGGCGTACTGTCCGTTCGCCTGACTCCCGGGGCGTCGCTCTGGGGCGGCAGGGGAGCTTTCTTTGCTGAACCAGGTCTGAAGCCGACGTGCCTTGGCTGCGGGGCTCCCGCCCTTTGCTCAAGCAGCCTAAGGCGCGCCCCTCGGCCCGGGGTCCTGGAACTGCCCGCCGGCTCCGAGTGGCGCCGCGGCGGATCCCCGGGCGGCAGTGCGGCTCAGCCTCTGCACCCCACAGCTTCGAACCGGAGAGACCCGGGCAGGAGCAGCCAGGCGTGCAGAACCATCCCCGACAGCACGGGACTGGGCTTCTGTTATTGGTCCGCGAGTGGCGCTGCAAGTCCCTTTGTCACCAGAAGAAATCGTGCGAGCCTGAGTAGAACAAGAGGAAAGCGCACAGTGAGTGGGTCAGGCTCCAACTTCCTTCTCCACGGCCTCAATTAAAAAAAAATAAAAACCCAACGTCGCCCGGATGCCAGCGTGCCCCCTACCACTGCGGCGCAGCCTCGCCCTGACGACGCAGCCCTCGCTACCCGGCGGGCGCTCACCGTTCACTTCACCACCTTCAATGAAACTTTCGAGGCCTCACTCGGGGACGAGCTTGCCCCCGGGCCAATGGAAAGGCGGTTCCAGAGCCGGCGCGCGGGGAGCCCGCCCCTGCGCGGCTAGCGAGGCGGGCGCAGTGCACGGGTGCGGAGGGCAAGCTTGCATCCGCGGCGCCCGCGTGGAGGAAGAGGCCCCGCGCCTCCAGCCGGGTGTACTTTACACGTTCTCTCGCCCCTGCACCGTGTCCTTCACTGCTGCTCGCTTCCCCAAACCCGCAACTCTGCTGGGTTCTGTCATTCTGCAGATACCTCCCGCACACATCCTAGCATCCTGTCTACGGGGTGTGCCCCCTGAGCTTACCCAAACCCAGAGAAGTATTTAATATTCAAAGCAAAATGCACAGGCGCAGCACGAGAGTAGTCAGGGGCTTGAACAACTTTGTAGGACTGTCACTCGTGTTTGGACCACACTTCACTACTAGCTTTGATTAAGAATAGAACCGGAATTAATACAGACCAGTGATCCTGTCCGTCTTGAACCTTGTGAGAAATTTCAGTTCTGAATGGGCTCTGGGAAATCCCAGGTCTCTCCGAGAATGGGTACGTTTTCAGATGTGCATCCACTTTGTAAATTTTGAAAAATCATGTTTTTGCCTTAGATTGTTTTGTTGCTTGTCATGGCTCTGGGGAAAAGAACTTATTATTTCCAGTTTCTCCTAATAACCTCCTTTTTCTTGTTCTCTAGGTAAGATCTAGAGAAATCTGGTTCTAGCTGGGAGAGGTCAGTGTTCCTCCGTCTCGCATTTCAAGATTATCCAAGAGTGGGGGAGATGTGCTGGAGCACTTTGGGATCCTCTGGACAAGAAGGAAAATGACTTTCCGATCTGTAGAGAGGGCCATTCAGAACTAGCATTTCCATCAAGAGAACAGAGAAGGAAGAATTTGACTTCCACTCTGCACCAGTATCCTGGGCTTGTGTTGGTTGGAGACAATGGAAAAGTCTTCTGATGGACAGTATGCAAACACTGGTTCTGTGTTCACCTCTCCTTTTTGAGATGTAGTAATCTTGTGTTTTGAGCTCATGCCTTCACAAATTCTATGAGAATGACTGTGAATTACTATGATTATTATTATCATTATTATTATTAATGAAGATTGGAGGCAGCGAAATCATCTGAAGACACCTCGAAACAGACCATCTGGAGCCCTCAAGAAGCTTAGTTATTTAAATCCCAAAGGTAAGTAGAGCTAAAGGAGATAACAAGTAGGGCTAAAGGACATAACAGGAACTTAATTTATCAGCAAATTATTGACTACTATCAATAATTTGTGTTTTGTAGAAGTGTGACATAAATCTGTACCCATTTCCCCATGAGCCTAGCATTTTGTTCATAGGTAATTCATTCATTCTATCATTTCACCTCTCTCTCTCTCTCTCTCTCTCTTATCCAGCCCCTTACAACTTGTTTTGGGGACCTAATTAAGAGGTCCCAAAGCCCTCCTGTATTTTAAATAATACTGTATCACCACATGAATCCTCAATATTTCTGAATATTTTGTCATGATTTTGGTTGGCTTCACATATTAACAATTGTCTAGATTTCTGCAAAATAACTATGTTGGATGCCTAAGTAGGAGATGCAAGAATCCCAGCAGATAGGTGATCTTACCACATATACTTCTTGTTTTCTCTGCCACATTGTGTGCCAATTTAGCTGTTTAGTTTTTTAGAGATTTTAACACCTGGATATTACTTTTGATCTTACCAACACATATATCGAAGGAGAAGTTTCAATTGTCTAGACTACACCTATATAGAGTTCTCCATCCTTGCTGCATGTTACAGTCATCTCCAGCCCACTAGGATACTGATCCCAGTGTTCAGGAGCCCTGCTTGCCTAGTGACCATCCTTAGTCTGAGCATGATCTTGTCCGACACCTGATATGAGGGAGGAAATGCTTCAGGGAGAAAATAAACTACATAGAATACTCTGAAATATATTATTTTGATATTTGATGAGCACCTAAAGCATATGACCATAAGTTCAGCACAGGTAATAAATTAAGCACCAGTCATCCTGTACCTCTCTGCATCTACTTGGATAAGGATGTCTTCTCTTAATCATATTGACACTTTAGTGCCTCAGATTCCTCATCGGTAAGTTGAGGAAAGTCATCAAACCTATCTAATATGGAGTGTTATACAGATAGAGATAATTTATAGAGTGCTTAGAGAAGAGCCAGGTGCATAGTAATCATTCAATAAATATTAGTTGCTATTATTATTGTTATTAGAAAACAAGGACTGGTCCTATATTTCTGAAACTGTTATGCTGAAACACAGCAACCTACTCTTATACTCAGAAAGATGCACTGGCTCTCAGTAATATGTTTAAAAACTTTGGCATAGTTGAGTGATAGATATTTTCCTAAGTGTTTGAGTTTTTGCCATAAAGAATGTCACTTTGTGCCTTGCATGGATTTCATCTCACCTATTTAGCTTTTATCTTTCTGAACTTGATTTAATGCTACACTCACTGACAGAAGCATTCAGAAACACCATCTTTGTCCCAAATGCTAATTTTCTCTAACATGCTCAATATGAAAATACAGAGTTAATAATCTTTTTCAGTCCATGTCAATTATGATCCTCTAAAATACTTTGTAAGCTTCTTTTGGAAGAACTCAATGGTAACTTTACAAAACAGTGTCTCCCAAAGGAATATAGGAGCTGTCAACCTGGCATTTTCTCCTCCCATTGAAATCTGCCAAAATCCATTGGCGCCATCTAGCCTGTAGAGACTGTCGTGCCGCTTGCCAACTTGAAGATGTCTTCTAGCATTGGTAATGTGTTCTCCTTACACATATACTAATATATTTTTAGGTATATACATTTCTATGTTTTCATTTATAAGTCGCAATATTTGTTTAGAGGTTATTTTAGTTAGAGCCACATGGTTTTTGGCTCTTCTACTTGTAAAAACTTGGAAGCAGAATGAAAGCATTTTTTCTTTTTGCTAATATATTCTGTGGTTGAAATTTTTTTAAAAAGCTGTTAATTTAATGTTTACAGCAGAAGTATTTTCAAGGTTTCCAAACTCCATAAACTAGACAACTTCTAGTAATTTGTAGGAGACATCATTTTATACTTCTGCCAAAGAGTTTATCCCCCATACAAACTTTTCACAGTTACCTACAGAAAAAATGCACCAAACCCTTCTTCATATATTTCCCATTTCACTGTCTCTGACACCTGACCCTTACATATAATTTTCCTGCTGTGTAAATAAAATTTATACCATATCCTTAGCTACAATTTGTGAGTTGTGATACAGGTCCAGAATCTGAATCAGACTGCTAACATTGTGTCTGTTGTTCAAGAACCTTGAAAAATCAGCTAACTGACATGCGTATGTATGTGCCTTACTTTTTCCAATCAGATTGCAGGCTTTCAGGGTCTTGGCTAAATTTCATCTATAAAATAAAGTAAGTAAAAACGCAGGCTACACAGCAAAATATTGTTTCCAAATGAATCGTATTTTATTTCTCTCTCTCTCTCTCTCTCTCTCTCTCTCTCTCTCTCTCACACACACACACACACACACGCAAATATTCTTAACTGTGTAACAAAGATCACATATGAAAATGAAAGAGCATGTGAAATTTTATTTGTTTTTTTGTAAGGTTGACACAAAGAAAGAGATTATGAATTTGTGGGGAGAGTGCTCCACTGAAGTTGGTGACTTGCCTTGGGCACACAAGCACCCAGATGGCTGACACTAAAATATGGAAACCACCATTCATTATTTACGGCAAACACCCTGAGCAGATTTTTATCTCAGGGATTGTCTAGCTGATTTCTGTGTATTTGCTTCTGAAGCCTTTGAAGAGGCTGCTGGTTTTAATATCATTTCACCCAGAAAGGTTTATCAAAGTGTAAGAAGAGTTTTAAGAATGGAACTGGAAGTGGGACAACAATTCAGTGGTGAAATGTAAAAATTCAAAAATTCAAAGCAAGTTCCTAAGCAAAAAATTTACAAGTTTTTTTTCTTTTGCTTTACCTGCAACCACTGAAATAAGAAAAGCCTCCTTGTATTTATCCTAGTAGATGTTTATTAGTTAATAAATACACATTTCAGAAAGATTTGGATTCCAGTTGTATTTGTTGGAACTCCATCAGGATCTCTTCAATGGTCATAGAAATGTTAAGTAAGTTATGTTAATAATGTTAGTAAGCCTAAGTGATTTTCATTCATTGGTGTTTTTTAAGAGATTTCAGGTGTTTGTATGCATGTGAAAGTGTACAAGCTTTGGCATTGACTATTTCTAGTTATTAACATTAACGTATAACTAGGACTCCTGGATCCCGTTCAATGACTGTTGAGTCAGCTAGGTTGAAGCTTCTTTCACTTACTCTCCTGCAGTGCCACCTTTTGGCTAAAAGTATATTGAAACAACACAAGTACACTGGTGTCAAAAACAAGCACAATCAAAAACTACTGCAGTCAGTGATCTGCTGATAGGCTCAGAAATGCAGAATATACACAGCCACTGCCTTCATGAAGCATCCATCTAGTAAGGAAAGACAGACATTAATCAAGTAATTATAAATAATCAAATAAATAATACACATGTGCAAAAGACTATAAAGAAGGCATTATGGGATAGTATAAATGGTGAGTCTGAATCCCTGTGAATCCAAGGAGAACAGATCCCTTGAGAAGCTGTGTACATTGCATTTTGAAGGGTGACTAGATTCTGCAGAGTGTAAGCTCCATGAGGGCAGGGACTTTGCTCTGTTTATTGCTGCATCCCCAGAACCTAAAACAGGCTGTGGTCCACAGCAGACACTGTCTAACCACCTGTTAAATAAATAAAGGAATTATGTAGGTGAGGAAAGAAAGGATAACATTATGAGGCGGGAAGAACAGCCAGCTTCCTGCAAGCAGAGGAGAGGATGATGTGGTAAAGGAATTATGAGCAGTTCATAGTCGATTTCCATATTCTACCAACTGGTTCCTCCCCACCTTAAACAATTTTCCAGATCATATGGTTTCCAATTCATATCCTTTCTATCTTCTTTTTAACTCAATTATAACAGAAACATTTATTAAACACAAGCAGAATAATTGATAACAGGTAGGCATAGTACAGGAATAAAGACAGTTGACACCTGAAACTTGAGGAATTTACTAATCTAGATGGGCTCATCTTTGCTCAGTTGCTTTTCTTTGCAGACTCAAGATTCAATCAGAGATCACTGGTGTGAAGTCAAGAGACTTGGATCGTTGTGTTGCAGTTCTGGCAACCTCTTGCTGAAATGATGCTAAATAAGTTGCTTGATCTTTCTGGATTTTGTGGGGGGTTTTCCCCCCTACTTAAGGTCTGTATGTGTTTAATCTACTTTTTAAAAAATCTTTGTACAGAGAGAGTGTATTTATACGTGGTCTCTGGGCCTGTGGCAATACTGTAGCTAATGAGATGCTCTTCTTTAGGCTATTCTTTAAAATGTATTCATTTTGTCCATTTACTTTTTCAGTAGGTAGAAGGCATTGGTGGTTATGAGCAATGCTTCACCACACTTGTCAAACAAGGAAAGCAGACACTGTTGCTGAACTTCCTGACTCCGAAAAGTCCAATAAGTTTTCTCCAGTGTGTAACTTTCTCTGGCTTGCCCAATGATGAGATAAACATCATGGGTTTTTCCAAGATTCTTTCAGGTCCTTCAAACAAGTGTTTTGCTTGTTTATTTTGGGATGTGAGGAAATGGCCCCTCTTACTAAAATAAACATAAGACACCCATCTCCTTTTCCCCAAATCTGAAGCAAGCCCTCCAGGTCAGAATGAGAGGAGTCTTCGTTCTCAATTGCCACCTAGCCGGCCCCTTGGTTCACTTTGCCTACTTTTCTGAAGGGGGAGAAGATGCCTTTTCTTGGATTCTGTTCAAACAACTGAGAAAACAGGCATTAGAAAACAAAGTGTGCTACAAAATTAAAGATGAACAAACCATGAATACTATAAAATGTCTTTTCCAGAATATATGTTTGTGATGTTACACACGTCAAACATTAACAACTTTGAGATGCCCTAAGATAATTGATCTCTCACTTTGTATGTGTCCAGTGCCAGCTACACAATTTTCGAGCCCCAATGCAAGATAAAAATGTGGGCTCCTTGTTCAAAAAGCAGGAAAACACTTTTTTGAGGGAAAATATAAATCTTTTCCCTTTCTTCCACTGTCTTCCCTTCAAATTGCCATGACATTTTTATTTGCCATTTAATGCCATTCTATATGAAGTAAAACTTAAATTAGTTAAGTAATTGGCAAGAATTTAACTATAAACCTTTATAATTTGCAGTGCCAGTTTTAAATGCAAATATAAGAGCAATTAAGTCATATGAAGAATCATTGGAATTGTATTGCTGTTAACAAAAATGTTGACATCCTGCAATAAAACTAATTCAACTGTTTTGATTTCATTTCTTGGTACACTCATATACTACCAACACTCTCTACTTTCAGCTTACTGATGAGTAAGAAAGGACTAAAACGAAAAGGAACTATGGGCTACCTTTGTTTTCTCTTTCCCTCTACGTATGTCATAATGTTCAGTGAAAGTGGTTGGCTAACACAGGGAAAGTACAGTAGGTCCTTGAATAATGTCATTTCATTCAATGTTATTTCATTTTATGTCATTTTGTTATAACATTGATGAGATGCCATAGGAATTTAACTCTTGTTTATATCAATTAGCCTATGGTAATACTAGTTTCATTATACGTCCTTTTGCTTAAAGTTGCAGAACTTACTAACGATGTTAAGTGAGGAGTTACTGTAACGTGAGTAAGAAAGGATATGATAGCGTTTATTGGTCATTAGTGGTTCTTACAATGCCATTGCCCTCTTTCTTACTTCAAAGTAGATTCTTGTTCAAACAGAAAGGGTGGCCTCTAGGGACTGTCAGTGCTCCCCCCGCACCTTTCTTTAGTCATAGGTATCAGTTATCTTTTACTACTTTGAATAGTGGGTCCACTGGAATTCTGTGCTCATTGGCATCAGGAGGGTCAAAAGTGAATGGAGCAGCACAGAACAGTGGACATGCACATTGCGTGTACATATTTCCTCTGCTCATGTCATGCTCCATTTCCTGTGGACTTCACTTGCAAAACACCAGCTCAAAGATAAAATTATTAAAAATTCCAAGACAGGAGGAGAAGAACATTAATTCAAGTGCAGAGATCTTCTGGTGGCGGTAGGTGGACTGTGTGACTTGTCAGGGTCACACCCATTAAGCCAGCCCCAGCTGGGTACACGTCATTTCCCTGCCCCTCACTCAGCTCCTCTTCTCCAGCTGTGTGTCCATGTGTGGTTCTTGGTGTTAGTTCACCTGGACATGTTGCTTCATTCCAAGAAGAATTCCAACCACTCACAGGGTTATAACCTATCATAGCCCACCTGCTTGGAATCCAATTATATGTAGTTCCCATTTCCATTCTAAATAACCTGCCAAGATTAAAAAAAAAAAAAAAAAAAAAAATCTATGTTTCAAGGTTTTCCTGATAGTATGCTTGGGCCCCGGGAAATGATCTCCTGGTACCCTCACCCCAAGCGTGCCTCAATCTCCCCATTACCCCTCACCACATACACCTTCAAGAAGCTAGAATTGCACAAACCTACTCATAAAGTTTTTCAATATTATTAGACTTTAACAATTCAATAACAAAAATGAGCCATAAGAGAATTAGTATCATGACAGTATAAATTTAAAGAAAACAACAGATTGAGGACTATATTCGCAACACAAATATCGGACAATTGAGTTCGCTAACTTTCCACTGTTCACTTACATGATGGAAAGTTCGTGAACTTAATTGTCTGACCTCGTATATGATAGTGAGTTGCAGTTGCTATCCATATTATTTAAATTATGAAATTTACCTAGCAGAAAAATTAACACATGGGAAGATACTCAACCTTATCAAAAACTAAGATTAGAAAAATTAAAAATTAAGTACAACTTTTCATCCGTGAAATAAATTAATATTAAAATATAATAACTAATGTTGGCAAAATGATGGTTAAACATAGCATTTGTTTCTTGTTGAATCCAATGTAAAATCAATCACTCCTTTTATAAAGGAATGTGGAAAAATATATCGCACATAAATTCTATAAACTTACCCAAAGGACTAATCCAAAACAGGAAGAAATTTTTGTCATAAAATGTTCCTCAAAATATAGTTTGATAACAGTAGAAAAAGTAGAAATACACTGGTTATCTAGAAATAAGGAAATGGATTAATAGATTTCATTTATAGTGTATTTATAGAATATTATTCAATATTTTCATTATGAAAAAGTCAGTCATGAGACATTTCTGATAAGTTAAAGAAACCCAAAATTCTATGATTACATTATATAAAATGAAGCTTGCTAAACAATAGAACAAGTTCATACAGTTTGATTCATTGAATCACAAATTATAATATTTTGCCCCTTTTATCTTGGTTTGCAGCAACATTTTATAGTGTTTCTTTGTCGATCACAATTTTTTATTGTGATTAAATTTGTACGCCATTTAATATTCTCAGTAATTATATGGTGACACTAGTTTATGATTTCTTCACATGCAAGCCCAATTTAACATCAGGGTTGATGTAAAAATAAAATGAGAAAATACATTTGAACATACTTAATAACCTGCAAATTATAAAATATAAACCAATGTGTAATACCATTATCATCATTACCATAATTTTTAATGTTTTATCTTTTAAGCTATCAGCTTTGAGAAGAATTCTGCAACAAATAATGTATGTATCAAGCATATTTTTCCCCAGGAATCTTTTTTCCTTTCATTTTGTGCACTGGAAGAACAAATCTTATTAGACTTGAAAACTTGGTAGAACCTTAAATTTGAGGAAAGTAGCTTTTCGGCCATTTCTTTTCCCTGTAGAGTGAGCAATGTGTTACTTAATACAGTTTTGAAGATGTGTCAGCATTAGTGATTTCATGAAGAAGTTTTGATTTAGAATGGAAAAATAGGACAAATAAGTGGACAGGACCTGAGCTGGAAAATCAGAAAATCTGTGTGTGTTTGCGGTTGCCTTCATAGCATCTTTACCAGGGAACATGGAATAAGCATCAGAAATTTACTGGTTTCATCAGCTACAAAAAGTAATCAATGCTATTAATAATCCTTATTTCTCAGAGTTATTATGAAGATCAAATATACTACATACTATAAAGCTCTGTATAACTATTACCATAGAGCTTAGTGACTATGAAAAATGGGCTCCAGACTTTTGGATCACACATATCTATCAGAAAAAGGTTTTGTGCATATCCCCCAACTATGAGTAACCATATACTTTTAAATCATAAGTTATATATAGGTATTGCATGTCTTTTGCACATCTGGTAGTAGTTGTATGTATAATATTACATATGATATCTGTATTTAGTAATATATTGTTATTATACATATACATATCTATACACCTCACTATCATTACCTAATAAATCAAGGCACACTACAAATTTAGGGCAAGGATCATCATTAATGAGACATATTTCAAGCATCTCTTAATAGTGTTGAATTTGTGTGTCTACTTCTTCTTAGATCTGATTAAATAATAATTATTGCTATAGAAACCTTACAATATTGGCTTAACCAAACCAGAATTGATCTTTCTCACATGCCAGGAGTCCTGAGATGGGTGGTCTTAGGCTGGTGCAGCAGACGTATCTGCCACAGCTGGAATTGCTTCCGTGTTTCCCCAAAAATAAGACCTAGCCAGACAATGAGCTCTAATGGGTCTTTTGGAGCAAAAATTAATATAAGACCAGGTCTTATTTTAATATAATATAAGACCCGGTCTTTAGTATAATATAATACCGGGTCTTATATTAATTTTTGCTCCAAAAGATGCATTAGAGCTTATGGTCCAGTTAGGTCTTATTTTCGGGGAACACGGTACATAATGTTATTCAACCTCATTAACTTTCTTGCAGTTTCTCCTCACAGTGAAATCACGGAGGTTAAGGCAACTATTTCTAATCCCCTCCAGTAGAAAAATAAGAGTGTAGGGGGTGGGTGGAGGGGATTTGAAGTTAAACAGATCTACGTTCAAATTCCAGTTTGTGCACTTAGAAGCTGTACAACCTAAGACAGGTTACTTAAAATTGTATATTTTTGTTTCTGTTAAAGTAATGAAGGTGAAGTGTGGCCAGAGAGAATAGTAAAGTCGCAATATGCGTAGAAAGCAAGGATCTGGATACTTGGGTAAAGGACTGCTGGAAAGGAAAAAGCAGCTTAATCATTTTCTCAGAAGTGTGAAAGTTAAGCAGAACATAGTGACTATAATGATGATACCTTGCATTTATCTGGTTCCTTTCTCTTAAGAGCTCAGAGTGCTTCTCAGACATTATCTCATTAATTTGCAAATCATTTGTGGGAGTCAGGTAGGAATGAAGCCAGACAAAAGTTTCTAGCTTACCACTTTACTAAGAGCCAGAGATTGAAATATCCTTTCCATGCAAGTAGATGTACTTTCTATGCATAGATACACTATTACACAAGTCATACCTACACCAGAAAGTCAATTTGCAGATTCTCGTTATCTTTAAAATAACACATACCTTTCAGAAGGTAAGTTATTGCAACAGAAGTCTTCTTCCTCAATTTCTTGTCAAATCAAAGTGTTTGTGGAATTTCGCTCCCAGAAGTGAAATGGGGAACAAGTGAAATTCAAACGTATTATTGTATTTAGTACACGTAAATGTAAGCTTTCTCCCCCAGCACCTGGCAATGATAAGAGTATGACTGTCCTTTGAGAGCTAACTATAAAATCTACACAAAACTGATGAGGTCAGAAACATGCAGTCACCTTAAATACACAAAATAAGGCACAAGCCAACATAATATAACTATACTGCTTGAAGATACTAACAGATCTAAAGAAAGAAAATGCCAATTAAAAAAGTAGCAAAGTATGAAGAGAGGGAAGCAATTATTTCCCAGTGATCCAATAAAAACTATACAATAGAAAAGGAGACTTGATGGATACACAGCTAGTATTTTTGATACCATTAGCAAGGCAATCCCTAGAGGGAATGTTTCCCTGGACAATTGTTTTTGGCACAGGAAAGGAGGCAAACATGAGGTCCCCAGACATACAGAGTCTGGAAACGGACCTCCAGCTGGGGGGGCAGGCCACGCAGAGAGCAAAGCCTTGTCAAGAACAATGAACCCTCGCTGCCTTAGGTCAGGTTTCCTAGACGCAGAGCCTGAGGGGCATTCTGGTGCAAGTGCTTTACCGAGAGAGCACTCAAGAGAAGAGGAAGGAGGGCAGCAGGTGGTCAGAGGAGACAAGCTAAGAAAGGATGGGACTCATAGAGATTAGTGTCAGCCTGGTTGCAAGGAACACTAAGAAATGCAAAGTACATCACATAGTTGGTGCCACTTTAAGAAAGGGGGCTGCTATTGTAGCCCTTTTTCAGATAGTCACTAGCCACAAGCCACCCAGGGCATGTGGTGGGACCGTACCCTACCTGGAGAAATAGCCCTCATTCCAGCAAGGACCATGGTCTGCAGAGGGCCAGCTGGGACCACTAGCAGCCAATACTCAGAGCTTGCCTGCTGAAGGGACAAAAATCAAGTGCTGAGGACATCTCCTGAGGTGGCTTTTGCTCTGGTTAGTGACCAGAAAACTGAGGACACTGATGGTCTCTCCCAGAACATACATTTTGAAGGAATCGTTCTTTCCTCACCAAGACATCTTCCCTTACCTTCTAATAAACCATATACAGGCTACCCATAGACAAACTAATAAAACAAAATAATAAATCAGTCAGTCATGTGAACAAGGTGTTCAGTAATAGCTATGAAATTCCCTTTTATCTCAAAGCACAATGGCCAAACAACTCCTCCCCTTCTGACCACTACTCTAAATTTTATCCATCAACTTATGTAGTAGCTGTTTGAGCATTTGCTCTATTTTAGGCACTGTCCTTGGCTCTGGACACACAGTGGTGCATCATGGCGTATCTGTCCCTATGTCCAGTCCACCGTAGGACCTTTAGGAAGTCTCCCCATGAGGTATGCATTCTAGGCCCCACACAAAAAAAGTATTGGGTCACAAAGCCAGTGTTCTCTCCTCCTTGATTTAGTACACTTCCTGATAATCCTCATGTCAGGTCTTTTCTTGCCCAAGTGGACAGTTGCCAAGTAGATCTGCTTTACTTCTCTGCAAGATTCAGACAGATGCTTCAAGTGGGGCCATTCCGGTTGAATGTGTTGCAGCCAATCCTGTCCCACCTGGTGGCCCAGATGTGGTCTGACAACTCCCCCTTACAGAGTAGTCATGAACCCAAGCCAACAACAACAAGTATGATTTCTAATATATTTTCTATATTAAAAAAGGATTAGAAGTGGGCATTGATATTGGCTGAATGCCTTGGACATGTACCTAGGCAATGGTTTTGATTTCACTCCACATGAAATCACCAAGTTCTTTTTTTTTTAATGCTTCATACACATCTGGTTTCTCTCCCCAAAAAGCTCATTGCCCCTGTCTTCTTGTGCAGGTCTTCTTATTTTTCAATCTCAGCTGCAGATCACCTCCCTAACTGCCCAATCTGTAGTTTCCATTCCCTCTCCCCATTCTCTCATTATTCTGTTTTTCAGTGGCATGTTTTCTATCTTCAGAGCACTTACCACTATTTAAAACTGTGTGTGTGCACATGTGCACATGTTGATTCATGTCTGTCTGTCACACTGGACTAACAGCCTCATGAGGGCTGCAAACATGTGTTTTGTTCATCAGTCCTATCCAATTCCCAGCAGAGAAACTGGCATAGAAAATATACTCGCTAAATATTTGGGGAGACAGTGCGGTGCCGTGGTTAAGAAGATGACCCTGGAGTTAGACTGCTCTGGGTTTGAATCCTGACCTACCACTTGTTAACTATAAGGCCTTCAATCTCTCTAATCCTCAATTTCCTCATCAATAAAATGGGGATACTGATTGCACCAATGCTTTTGTGTTATGCTGATATTTAGATGGACTACTTTGTGTAACATGCTTAGGTAAGTGTCTGGCATATAGTAAGCACTTAATAATGTAGCTTCCTTTTTTTGGTAGCTTGGATCAAGAGGTAAAATGTATGGAGCACTTTGAAATAGTGTGGTACTAATAGCTATGTTTGTATGAAGCAACTGTGTCAGAAAAAATAAACACTCTCAGACTCACCATTGAATATTTTCCCTGAAGATTTCGAAGATTGTTTTGCCTGTTTTTCAATTACCCATTACCTTTCCGGTGAGATGTGAGAAGGTGAACTTTTGATTTTCCTAGGAGCTACCCCTGCTCGTCTCACAGCAGGCGGCAGAGAAGCAGAGGCAAGAAACATATATAGCGCTTGCTAACCGGATGTGAGTGGGACCATTCCCAGCACCACAGAGATTGATAATCACTAAAGCAGGTGAGGGACAAGCTCCTGCGTGACTGAGCTCTCCAGGTAAGGGGACAGTCCATGATGTTCACCACAAAACTTCTACCTTATAATAGGACCTCATAATCACAGACACAAGGGAAAACAAGTCTTTGCTGGTGGAAAAAGAAAAGATTAAGCGAGATAAATTTATTTTATTATCTACAAAGAAGAAAGGACATCAATAAAGACACAAAGGAAAAATATTCCTGTCCACAAAACATTTATAATTTAGGAATTCAAGCTAGTCTCATATTAGGCCGATGTCTGCCATAGGAAAAAACAAAATGTGAGAATTTGCCCACACTACAATCATGAAAACCATTTGCTTAGATAGATCATTTGGCCTTCATGAAAGGCTTTCCAATACTTAAGTATGGACAGAGTTTAGATTCTTGATTTTAGAGGCAGTATCTGTGGACTTTTAAAATGTTAGTGAAATTTAAACAAAGGTCTTTGGATGAGGGGCCACTTATTCTCAATTGCTCTGCTAAACAAAAGTTTCTGAGATCAAATAGCATAGGAGTAATCTCGCTAATGCTTTATCTGTAGAGCAGGCAAATTGCCAGTATTCATGGAGGAGAATCTTCAAGGTCCTGTGAACAAGTAACCCTCACAAATACTAATCAAGAAGAAGCACAGATTATATGCAGAGCTGGTTCTCTCTTATCTTCATTTCTCTCTCTCTCTCTCTCTCTCTCTCTCTCTCTCTCTCTCTCTCAAAAAAAAGGAAAAAAAAAAAAAGAAAGAAAGAAAGAAAGAAAGAAAGAAAGAAAGAAAGAAAGAAAGAAAGAAAGAAAAGAAATCCATTCCAGAAAAGAAATCCATTCCATCATTCTCCCTGAAGGGAGACCCTGAACCTGAGAGTAATTAGTTTAGCGTTATCTGAGGAAACGGGGCTAAACTAGGGGAGCCTTGGGCAACTTGAAGCAGAGCTAGTTACCAGCACACAGGTCAATAAAAGAACTTTGGGGGGAAATGCAAGGTTGGCCTTGCTTCCATCCCATCTCTCCAACTTCTGATCTCCTTGACTTTTTCATTCTAAACCCTCTCTGTCGCTTCTCCCTGTCTTATATGCATGCTTATGGTACATACTACCGCACTCCACATTCTCTTGTATGCTATTTCAGAATATTTTGTCTCCCTTATTAAAAAAGAAGAAAAAGCCATGTCTCTAGATCATAATCAGAAAACCACAGCCCATGGGCTTTGTCTAGTCCACTGCCTATTTTTCTAAATAAAGTTTTATCGGGACACAGCCACATTCATTTGTTTACATGTTATCTATGACTGCTTTTTTTCTGCAATGGCTGAGTTGAGTAGTTAGTTTCAACAGAGACTATATGGCCTGCAAAACCTAACATTTATCCGGTCCTTTATAGAAAATGTTTGCCAACTCTGCTCTCAATCCTCTGGTCTCTCTGTGTTCAATGGGTGAAGTTTGTTGCAGCATGATTATCTGATTACCTATATTGGACCAAAGCATCACTTAAGGCAGGCTGGGGTTTCTTTTACTTTTTCATTTATGCCATCCTAGTGACATTGCTTAATAAAAGTTTCATGGAATCAAATGATCAAATTAAACAAATTAAGTTTGCAAGGAGTTCCATTGCATTGTGTTCCTACTCAAGCACTGTAATAGGGGCTGAAAATACCAAGGTCATAGGCTCTCAGTCTCTGTTTTAGATAACTTCACAGATTAAGAACTAACTCATGGGACTCTATCAAACTAAAAAGGTTCTGCACAGCAAGGGAAACTATCAGCAGTGTGAAGAGACAACCTATTGAATGGGATAAAATATTTGCAAACCATACATCTAATAAGGGGTTAATTTCCAAAATATATAAGGAACTCAAGAAAGCTGAACAGAAGGAAAACAAATAACCCTATTTTAAAAATGAGCAAAGGACCTCAATAGACATTTTTCCAAAGACATACAAATGGCCAAAAGGTATATTAAAAAATGCTTTCTAAGAGCCGTTTTCCACTAGGAGGAATCTGATTCAGAGAAAACATGGCTGACTCCAGGTCTGAGGCAGCAAAGTACAGAGTGAATTGTGTGATATCTTGTGCTGGAAATCAAAGGCTCAGAAAAAGTATGGACATGCCAAAATGACCTAGGAGACAGTTTGAAGGGACCTGCCCTGGTCAAGTTTGGGAATTCTGAACATTAGTAAAAATAGTAACTATAATGGATTTTAACAAACTGAATAGATAAATAACATGAGTCCATACTAATATTCAAAACATTTTTAAATGAGAGGCTAGAGAGCACGTTTTCCTTTATGTATAACAATATATAAATACTAATAAATATAAAAGAAGTGGTGGAATTTGAAAATCACCGTTTTGTGCACATACACACATTTGACCAGGAATCATTAATAGACCCTAAAACCATAGGAGAAAGGAGGGAAGAAAGTTGTTGGAGAATAGGACATTTGTAAATTATCATTTGGAAGATTTTTTGCCAATTGCTGAAGGAGAATGGAAAGATCTGGCAGTTGTCACTTTAACCAAGTTATCAAATTTAATTTAACTAAGTGAAATAACCTGACATCGTGTGCCTCTGGATGTGATGTCATATGAAGAACCCAACATCTGTGAAGTATTTAAATTGAATATAATGAAGCCTCTAGACTTCCAGTTTACATGAAATTCAAGGAATAACATGGACAAGTTAAACGATACTATGAGGAGCCAATCAGAAAAAATTGGGAACATCCAAAATGAGAGATGAATATACTATAAAATAAAAGGAAAAGCAAAATAACCAAATGCAACACATAAACATTTATCAGATGCTGGTCAAGAAAAAAGCTATGAAAGATATTTTGAGGACTTTGGGGGGATATTGGAAATAAATTGGATATTGGATAATATTTTTAAATTGTAGGTTTTTTAGTAGATAAAATAATATTGTAGAAGAAGGACCTGATTCATAGGAGAGTCCTGATGAACTATTTAGGAGTAAAGTTTCATCAATTCTGCAATTTATTTTCAAATGCTTAATAGCAACATCCAACTCTATGCTTATACCTATTTATATCTATATCTATATAGCTATACCTACAGCTATCTATATTTTATATTTATATAGCTCTATAGATCTATTTACATATAGATATAGGTATAGAGAGAAGGGGAACAAATATGGTGAATGTTAAAAATTATTCAATCTATGTGAAGGATATATAAACATAGAATTATCCTTTAAATTGTTTTCTGTGTGTTTAAAATTTTTGAAAAGTTGATGAAATTTTAAGTGTCTCCTTTAAGTATTAAATAATTCTAGAACAACATAAAAACAATGCTTTTTCAGCATACACATAGCGATGCTCAATAAAGCTTTGTTCACTTTGGAATGTTTCCTTTTAATTTAATTGGGTGCAAGTGACAAACTGCTTTATAGGATTAAATTTTCTGAGAAAAATATGTCCCATAAATATATAGACTTTAGAAAACTGTGTGAGCAAAATGTCTTAATTTTTAATTTGTCTTTTCGTGTGTATGTATACATATATTTTAAAAGTGACTTTAGCACTTTTCAAGCCTCATTTATAGCTAAAGTAAAGCTTCTTCTGACTTTCAAAACTTTAAAAAGTTTCAGAACTTTAAAAACTTTAAAATTGTTAAGAGGTTTTCTGAAGTTTATGAGAAATATGCAATAATTTTGTAACTGCATAGCTTGGCATGCACCTAGCATCTTGGTTTGGTAATTACAGAGCTATGGTATGTAACATCATATTTTTGCAGTCTTGTAATTGTATTATGCTGTTCTGAAGCCAAGAGAAAAAGTAGTAAATGATTTTTCATCCCATTTTTCCCAAAGAGAAAAAAAACAATACCATGACAATAAAACCATTATACTAAATTAACATGAATTTGTAAATTCAATGAATATAAAAAGTAACTTCCTACCTTTGAATTTCCCTTACGATAAAATGTTCATATAACTCGCCCTCACACTTTTTCTTTTCCTCTTCCCTTTTTCTCTCTCCCTTTCTCTTCCTGGTTCATAGCTCTCACTATCATGTTCAGATTCAGCCTCTGTGGAGTATCTTCAAAAATAGGGATGGGGTAGACAAAAGTGCCTGAGATTGTTCCATGAAAAAAGATTACAGAATGATATATTTCTGGGAGCTCAAAGACAAATAAAGTTCAGGAGACAGAAATCAGCAAGCAAAAGCTCATTTGTCACTGTATCCCTGGCCACGTGGACCATGTCTACTTTTCACTTAGAGACCAGTCTTTGCTCCATTCACATACCTCTTCTCTATTTTCCACTTCTCCTTTCCCCTCCCTTACTTTCCCTCTTTCACTGCCCTACTGCCACTTTCAGTTCAATATGTAGCATCATTGAGCCCAGTGACAGCAACAGCCATGAGTGTCATATATTACATCATCAATACTAGAATCGTAGGCCCATCCCTTCTCTGGCCTTCCCTTTGTCCCTGAAGTCCCTTGATATACTCAGAAGTCAGTGAGTGACCAGCCTATTAAGAGAGGCATGAATAAATTTTTGAAACTGAGATGCATTGGAAAATTCCCTCAGGGTGCCCTGTAGGCTATGTAGCTACATTCAATCTATTCAAAATATAAAAATCAATCTATGATACACTAATCCTATCTTCAATTGATATTTTATAAGAAAAGTCTCATGTAAGTTGATTGACTAGGTTTATGGAAAGGACTTAAGTTATCTGCAAAGTAAAGGAAACCCCATAATCACCGTTGTTACTGTCTGTGCCCTAGAAATCACATAGAATATCAAATGCAAAGCAAACACTGCACTTTACTCATGTTAGCAACAAGGGAGAGATATATAGGTCTCCAAAACATTTCCTAAGTTCCGATCCTATAGAGCTTTAGAAAACTTTAAGTATAACTGTTGGAATACCGACTTGCTGTGCATAATATCTTACACCTGTAATAGCAACTTATGATTTGTTAACTTAGGCCCCAGACACATCCTGGCAAGTCCCCCCTCATCCACGATAGTTAATATTAAGTGTCTCTTGTAATGTTTGTATTTCTCAGGCTATGCCACGTGGTAAATTCCATGATGTTTTGGCAGAGTCTCTCCACCTCCTCCCTCTGCAAGTCTCTCAAGATTGCCAACTGAAGCGATTCCACATGACTCAGACCATCCCTGGTCCCACATCTCCTGCAAAAACCATCAGAAGTCAGTGCAAAGCAGAATAAAGCTCAAGAGAACCATCAGGTGATAATACATTTTCCTTGGAACATCAGTCCTGAAATAACCTCTTCAATGTCCAGGTCAGGAAATTCCCCCTGGAAGCATCAAACAGGCATTGCAGCTTGAAAAATAGAAAAACTGGACTGCTCCCAAGAAGAAACTAAAAAAGCACCAAATTAGCAATACCACAAAGCCACAAACAAACCTGCCTCCTTCATCTTGTGCTCTTTTAATTAAAAATATCAGTAGTATGTATAGTTTTCAGGAAACATTCAGTGAGTACCCACTGTGGGCTGGGCAGCCTTCTACTTCCCTTCTCATTACTGGCAATTAGTTACACCTGCAGCCACCCACCAGCTGCATTATGTAACTTCTCTCACTCAACTGTAACTCCCTCTTTACTTGCTGTCTCCCCACTCCTCAGTCCTAAATTCTTTCTGTTAAAAGCTGTATCTTATTCAACATTGTATACCCAGAACACAGTAGGGTGCTTACTATATAGTTGGCACTCAATGAGTCGTGGTATAATAAATGAATGTTCAGTGGAGGACTTGTCAGGCACTCTTGGACTATAAGTATGAAAAACAAATCATTTTTGAACTCTTGCAGTTATAGGCAGTGTGTTCAGAAATGTGTTACATTGTTTAATTTAGAACTAATAATAGCTCTGCAAGGCAGATATCATTATCGCTGGAATACAGAGGAGGTCGTTCAGAGGGAAGAGGTCAGATATCATGACCAAGGTCATGAATAACCAACAGCAGAATCAGGATTTGAACATCAGTCTCTCTGGTACCATACACGTTCTCTATCCTCAAGAAGCCCACGACCACCAGAGAGAAGGAGCATGTGACCCAACGGCAAAGTGCTGCGATCCATGCTGCAATTACTCTTCCCTCAGATTCGGTGAGGCTGCAGTGAAGCTCATTGCTGATAGAGAAGTGGAGGGAAGAGAAGAAGGGTAAGCAATGTTTAAGCTGAGTTGTGACGGACAGAGAGTGGGGAATCTGGCAAAAGTTCATTATCAGCAAGGACATAAAAGAACATGCTTGGGGATACAGAAATGGTTCTGTCTCTGGAAACCAGCCGCCTGTAGGGAAGGCCAGTGTTAGGAGAAGCCCTCAAAAGTAACCTGAGAGAGCCAGACTCTGCTCTAGCTGACAGAGGAACCAAATGGGGATCACAGAGAGGTGTGACTTAATCCCTTTTGTGGGTCAGAAAACTTTTCCTAGCAACAATATGGAATGGTGCTGATCTTGGAGATAATATGGAAAAGATTCCAGCTAAAACACAGAAGAAAGATAAGTGAATAAGGGGAGTGAAAGGCCAAGAAGAATTGAAGATGATCACATTTCAGAGGATTGAGTGAAAAAGTGAAGGAGGTTGTTGGTAGAGGTCTCAAATATGAAAAATAAATATGAGTAAATAAAGTAACACGTGGCTGGAAAAATTTTTTGGAAGAATTACCTAATGTATTGTGTTTTTACCTTGTGACTGTTCTCATTGAGGTATTGGTCAAAGGCCCCAGGGGCCCAAGAGGCACTGTGACAGACCATCTCATTTATTGCTGCAGAAAATCCAGTAGTTCTTGCTTCCTGATCCTGTGGTTGTGTTGTCCCTTGTCATTACATCACAGTTCCCTGGGCTTAAATTAACCAGGAGAAGCAATCAGAGAACATGAGTAAGTGACACAGCGACTTCTCCCTGGCATAGAGCACATGGCATGTGGACCAAGGTTCAGTGAGGACCAGGGCAACGTGGCTAGTGACCTTTTTCAGCAAGGGAGGTGTCTGAACATGTCTTGGTGATGATGTTTTACATTTAAGGGACATAGCAGAATGCTTATCTAGGATTTTGCAATGTGAGAAAGACAAGCTTTGGCTACACTGCTACATTGGGCCTCAGCAGAGAAAAGACACTACAAATTTGATTCAGTGCAGCCTTTTCTGTGCCTCCAGGGCCTGGTGCTCATTCAGAATCGACTTGCTGCCCCAGGATGTGGGCCTGCTCAGGTTAGTGAGAGACATGCAAGAAAAGCCATTCCAGTCCACAGGAAACCCTCTGGGATCAGCGACATCACGGATGACCACAGTTAGGTACCAGTTTCGGTCAGAGATGCGTTTTTGGAGGCGAGCCAGCTGACATGGGGATGGGAAAGTCTCTAGCATTGCCTGCCCTGCTGGTATGGTCAGGAGAAGGCTCACACTGCTCCAACCCAGTGTTGGCATCTAGGCAGATCCTGCAGCATGAGCATGGCATTCAAGGACATCAGAGGTGTTGACCAGAGAATGGCCCACATGACCATTTGTGGGGCCTTATGCTGGCAGGGCCTAACAGATAGCAGGTAAAGGTTTGCAAATTACAAAAAAAAGTGATGCTCCCCTTTGGTAGGAATCGAAGATTCTGCATTTCTTTTTTCATTTGAAAACTTTACTTCTCTTCATATAGCTAATAGTTATATGAGCTACATTACAAGGAGAGAAGGGCTATGTTACCTAGAAAATAAAATCTTCATGTCACAACACATGTGGCTTAACAAACAAATGGCTGAGAAAGAGCATGCCACTATAGAAGCCATGAAGGTACAATATGGCCCCTTTTGTGAACACAAAAGTCACAGCTAAACATAAGAAGGAATTTCTGGATTAGCCCTATAAAACAGGCAACAAAACCCAATGCCTTAAACCCAGGCTAGTGACTCAACAGGGAGCAAAACTGAGTGGGCATGATGATTTATGGACCTGTCAAATTCTCAGCAGTTTTTAGGTTTGTTTGGGGCATAGTGCAGCAGAGTGCACAAATCCTTGTTACCAAATGCTGGAGGATGGGGTGGGGTAGGGGCTCTCAGCACCCTCCACTATGCACACAGACTTTCTTTGTTGAGCCTAGCAGAGTTAATGGCAGTAGACCCTTAAGGTCTCATTTCTCTTTGAGTTTACTTTAAATTTGACTCAGAAAAGAAAGGAAATCAAATGTTTTATAAATCATTTTTGGCTCATTTTTCATCCAGACTTACTCAGTTTTAGGAAAACAAGTTCATTTTCAAGGAACACAGTTTTGTCAATTTTATTGAAGAATCCCTATCAAAACACAGGAGTAATTTAATAGGGGTATTACCCCATTTATATACATTCATAACATATGCTTTGCTTTAAAAGAGAAATAAGATAGCAAAGGTCTTTAATTATTCCTAAAGTGTTATCATAACAATAAATCCATTCATTTTATTAACACATAATAACTTCCATCAGTAGTAACATTCTTTTTGAGAATAATCTATCTCAAGCATCTAAGAGAAGAGTGCAAATTAGCAAAATGATGTGTGTTCCAAAAGTTTAATTACATTTCAGTTATATTTGCTTTAAATTCAATATAGGAAGAGGCGGGTTACAATTATATCAATCAATAAGCCAATTCATTCAGGATAATTTAATCCATTATACAACTAAATTACAGAACTTCAAAAATCTAACCGACTTTAAAACAATATTTGTGAAGCAAATGGCTTCAGATTCCAA
Source organism: Rhinolophus sinicus (assembly GCF_036562045.2). Lineage (NCBI taxonomy): Eukaryota > Metazoa > Chordata > Mammalia > Chiroptera > Rhinolophidae > Rhinolophus > Rhinolophus sinicus. The sequence continues at coordinate 52,720,544 of NC_133758.1, forward strand.
CTTAGGATAACAGGGGAAAAAATGAATGCCTACACATCCTCAGTTCATAGCATAGTAACTGAGAACCTGGGTATGAAATCTAGGTCAAGTGCTGAGAGATCTAGTGATGACTTCTTCTCTTACCCTGGGAGAGGGGGGAGTGCGGAGCGGTGGGGGTGGAAGGAGGGGTGGAGGTTCTAACCTGGAGAGACTAAGTGGCCAGCTTGGGGGCTCCATAGGGTTAAGGGTTTAGAGCTGAGACACGGGCTGGGGAAGTGCTAAGAAACAGAGACATCTCTCCCCTTTAGTCCCTCGTCTAACTCATTCTCCTCATGGCAGGAGACTGATAACTTTTAGCTGAAAGGTTGATTCATAAATGAGAAATGAATATGTTTTCCCCTCCCTGCACAAACTAATTAATTAATTAACTAATTAATTTTGGTTATTTATCTAATGCCTTCTTTTCGCATTAGACTTTCAACTCTAGGATGTCAGGGATCCTGTCACATTCTTTGGTGGCCAACAGCATAGTCCCTTACCCACACTAATACATTTGTACTAATGAAACAAGTGGAAAAAAAATGAGTTAACAGGTGTAATTGATGACAATGGAGGCTTAGGAGAATTGTTGATGGTTATATATTTTCTTCTGGCATTAGAAAAATCACCCTCGGAGCCTGTTGTCGTATTATATGCAAAGAATAAGAGAATTTACAAAGGTTCGAAGTGCTTCACAAGATTCCCATATATATCTCAGGAAGCCTGAAAGTAGTTCACTGAATAACACTGAGTGACACTGGGAGGGCTGGAGATTCAAAGAATATGCTTACCATAAGATCCCAAATATTAAGACACCTTTCAATTCCAGGAATATCTACTTTGCATCAGACTGCATTTATTTGCAGGCACTCCCTCCCCAACCCACCTCAGAGATGTCCTTCCTTCAAAGTGCCCACAGTAAGAAATATTGCAGTTCTGGGAAGTCAGAACTTCTCATTTACTGATAACCAAATATTGACTTTTTATTGATGCAGCAATTTCTTCTTAGAAAAGGTTGGGCTTTGATCCAACTTGTTACACTAACCACATTCACACAAAGGTGTTTCTAAAAGTGGGATCTATTTCAGAGGGCACCCGGATACAACCAAACTGAGCGTCAGATGGGTTGATCCCCTTATGACAGGGCTGAGGAAGACTGCGGGTGGAGAGTCGGGACCCTGCAGAGAAAAGAGCACACATACCTCTGTGTCTTTTGGGAGTACTTGCACTTCTTTACCCTCATTCCCCAACTACCACCCCATCCCTAAGCAATTCTACACAAGTGAAATCTCTTCAATTTATATTGAAGAGGTGCTATCACCTGGGGACTTATTTAGGGGGAAAAAACAAAACAAAAAAACCCTTTACAAACCTCAGTGGGTCCCACGCATGTGTACTTTTGAAAAAGAAAGTGGGCCAATTTTGAAATGGTTAGGAAGCAAGATTCAAGTCCTTTCAACCACAACCCACAGTAAGAAATATATTTTACTTCCAGACCACACATAAGAAACCAGAAACAAAATTTTGCTGAACAATATTTATCCACACTATGTACCTTATTTTCTGTTCTTTTCTATTTCATTAAATTTTTTTGGTTGTGCTCTATTAATGAGTTAAAACCTCTAGCTCAATAAGCATTTCTAGAAAAGACTAAAACCTGTTTCCCATGTCACTTCAGAAAGCTTCTTTAATGGGCAGACTTTTCTGTCTTGGTTTGACCGTTATGCATCATGATCATCGCTCCGACTCCCTCCCCGTCTCCTTTCGTCTTGCTGAGCATTACTGGAAATTATTCAGTCAATTTTTCTGTTGTACTACCTTTCAAGCCAATATTGTGGCATAGGACTCCTTGTACCTGGGCAAAGGTTTAGCTTTCTATTATTTTCTGAAGAGCCTTATAGAAATGGGGATGGTTTGTAAGTTTTGGTTCATAGCACGTGTCATGCAACAGACCAAATGTATAACATAGAAGAGAATTGAGTCAAGTTATTTGGAAAACATCAGATACATGTACTTTACTTATATTTCTAAGATCTCTAAGTCTAGACTATTTAAAAGGACAAATGTAACGGGGCTATGTAAGGGTGATAGGAAAATGTATTAGAATAATGAAATTATTTCTAACTGGACACTATAGATATCATTGACTGTTACAGCTTGGAGGGGATCCTAGAAATGATCTACTCCCATGCAGTTCTCCTTTGAATCAGTGTACTAAAATAGAGCAGCACCCTCATGTTCCATTCTTTTGACTATCCTTTATAAAATCCTATGTTTCGAATTCCTAAGAATGGCTATGAAATTTTTCCAAGAGCAA